>NC_037673.1:109396891-109591095 GCF_003255815.1 Theropithecus gelada | reverse complement strand
AAAAAAAAAAAAAAAAAAAAAAAAAAAAAAAGAGTACATCAACAGTAGAAAGTCATGATACTGTCGGTCGCAGTGGCTCGCGCCTGTAATCCCAGCATTTTGGGAGACCAAAGCAGGAGGATTGCTTGAACCCAGGAGTTCGAGATCAGCCTAGGCAAAGTAGTGTAGAAATGAGGTCTACAAAAAAATTTTTTTTAATGAGGCAGGAGGATCACTGGAGCCCAGGTGGTTGAGGCTACAATGAGCTGTGATCATGACACTGCACTCCCACCTGGGTGGCAGAACAAGACCCTGCCTCGGGAAGGGAAGGGGAGGGAAGGAGAGGGGAGGGGAGGGGAGGGGAGGGGGAGAAAGAAAGAAAAAGAGAAGGAAAGGAAGAAAGAAAGAGAGAGAGAAAGAAAGAAAAGAAAGAAAAGAGAGAGGGAGGGAGGGAGGAAGGAAAGAAAAGAGAAGAAAAAGACAGTCATGATAAAGTGCCATATCTTAACTTTCTGTCATTTTTCTTGCTTCCTTCTTCCTCAGTTTGGAGAAAGAATGACCAGTGCTAAGGCTAATATAATAGCCCTGTGCAAATCACAGATGTGACTCTGATCTGGATTCCCTTTACTTGGCTCTCCAGTGCTTTTTTTTTTTTTTGCTAAGCATTTCTGTTTAGGGGGCACATATTCATGGGATAGTTATTTTTGAATGCTTTGCCTGAAATTGCTTTTATCTCCAGGCTCCCCATGTGTCAGTTTGAAAGGGAACACGCTTAGCATGCAGCCTGGGCACCACATGTGTTCCGAGATGCTGGCACATGGAAGGCTTAGGAGGTTCCAAATCATTGCCTATTGGCCACCCACAGGCTAATGAAGGAAATGTCTTTTCATTTTCTCTGCTTCTCTCGGGCTTAGGTGCCTTATCAGCAGCCAGGGAGAGCTGGGAATACGACTCTGGTGCCAGGGACCTCCAGAGCCCGGATGTGCAGAGCCAGTCAGCCCTCCAGAAGCTGCTCGAGTATGGCGGAAGCTCTTTGCATCAGCAGACTGCTCTCCACAAACTGCTCACGCAGTCCCCGCACGTTGGCAACTCTGTAGGAGGAAGCTATCTCGAGCTGGCCAACACGGTGAGTACTTTTTGGTTCATGGAACACGTATTTCGGCCTGTCTGTATTCCAATACAAATATTTTAATTTTGTGCTCCAGGGGACATATCGGGTATTGTCTTCTTTATTGCGGTAAATATTGTACCATTTTCAGCATTGCCAGTAATGTTTAGTATTCCAAAGTTGCCAGCGCTTAGGGACTTTACTTCCGTTGAGACCAGAGTAGACTCCTAAAAGGTGTTTTAATTAAGGCTGTAACTTGCACAAGTTTAATTACTAGAAGATGCACACAGCTCTTCCATAAGTAGACTACTTCTATGGTTCTAGACATTACAAATTAATAGTCCATACTTGCTTCTGTTCCCTAATTTGGACTTTATTCATTTCAAAAACAAAAAGGAAAATGTTGCATTGAAGGTTTCTTGTTTCTGGTTATACTTTAAGAGTATTTTCTGTTGAAAACTGTGGGACAACTTATAATGTCATTATGTGTAATTTACCTTCCTTTTTCCTTCAAGGTGAGTCACTACAAAGCGACCTTTGGGCAAAGAGCTATTGTCTTCTTTTGTAAGTCAGGGCTGCCAAACGAGTCAGGTGGCTGATGGCCTGGCCATTTTGGGTGACATGCAGACAGTACAAATAGAGATTGCTATCCAGTCACTGTGGGAAAGCTCTAAAAGCCTACCTGGCTTTTTGAAACTGAAGTTCGAATGGTAGACTAAGCATCTCAATAACTTTGACTTATGCATATTTACAGTCTGCTTTGATGTAGACCAGTGGTTTTCAGACTCTTTGTGTTTGAGGCACACTTTCTAATTCTTACACTTTTGGTGGGATGTTTGAAGGAACTAGCAATTGTAAATATGACAACAATAATTAAAATACAATCATCAGAAAAATCCCAGTTAAATGACATTCTACAAAATACGTAACCAAAACTCCTCAAAAGTGTCAAGGTTATCAAAAACAAGGAAAATCTGAGAAAGAGAAACTGTCCAGCTAAGAGAAGCCTAAGAAAATATGACAACTAAAATGTAATGCATACCCTCAATGGGATCCTGGACCAGAAAAAAAGGACATTAGAGTAAAACACATATGAAAACACACACACACACACACACACACGAAGCCTAAATTATGGACCTTAGTTAATAATAGTGTATCAACATCCATTCATTAATTGTGACTAATAGACTAATATACCATAATAATGTAAGATGTTAATAAGTAGGAAAAATTATTTGTGGGGTATATAATTACTCTCTCTCCTATCTTTGCAAATTTTGTCTAAAACTTTTTTTTTTTTCCCGAGACGGAGTTTTGCTCTTGTTGCCCGGGCAACAAGATCGTTGCAATGGCGCGATCTCGGCTCACTGCAACCTCTGTCTCCAGGGTTCAAGCAATTCTCCTGTCTCAGCCTCCCAAGCAGTTGGGATTACAGATACCCGCCACCATGCCTGGCTAATTTTTGTATTTATTTACTTTTTTTTAGTAGAGACAGGGTTTCACCATATTGGCCAGGCTGGTCTCAAACTCCTGACCTCAAGTGATCCACCCGCCTTAGCCTAAAACTATTATAAAATAAAAAATATATTAAAAACATATAAACATGCACAATCACTGCTAGGGTATGATAATGTCTCATAAAAATCTGTAAAAACATTCATAGTTATTGCACTGCTTGTTACTTGGCCACACTTCAAGGACATTCTTGCACAGTTTGAGTAGAACTCTAACTATCCTAATCTTGCCCTCCTATGTGGTCAGGAGATTAGGCAATTATCAGTGAATATGTCATCTTTCTCTGGCATAGGCCTGGACTTAGGCTGTGCCTGCTTCAAATAATTTGCAGCAAGTTGAACCCTCCTCTGTACTACATCAGCTCAGCCTTTTTTCAAGACAGACATTGCCATGACAGGGTGGTTATAGCAGAAATCAGTGTTACACAGAGATCAAAATTTGATGGTACCTTCTCTGGAGGGTTCCAGGTTCATGGCCCACCAGTTTGCTGCAGCAAACCTACTATTGAAAACTGTGGGAGTTGGCTGTTTCCTGTCTCTGTGTAACTCTGTGGTTCCCAGCTTCTCCAGTAACCTCCTGGACTGATTTCTAAGTTCTGCCTCTCCTAATTGGAGGCCAGCTCAGTCTTTGGGGTTCCCATAGCCAGGTTCTCTGAGTTGGCTCTTCAGGGGAGTCAAGGCACAGAGAACTCTCACATACCCAACAGTCATATACATACCCTCTTTTTACTTTACTGGTTAAGCTTCAGAAATGAGGAAACACTGCCTAACATTTCCTCTGCACACTCACTTAAGGCGATCCCTTGGCAAGAACTGAACCATAAATGCAAATGCAGGCACTGAAGTCCTATGACTGTGATTACACTATTTATTTCCTTACCAAATGGAAAAGTAAAACTTTAAAAATACCATTTGAATTTATAGACCCATTATTAATGCCCTTGGACACTGTGGTAGAGTACATTTTGGGCCTCAGTTCTTCATCCTCCCCTGTGTCTTCACCATTTGTCATGCAACCCTAGAGTCCTTCTATCAGACATGTGAGAGTGAAATATGATGGTTGTTTTAACCATTGCGTTTGCGGTGGTTTGTTTCATAGCCATAGTGACTCAGGGTCTTCTCAGGTGGGTCTGTAGAGCCTGATTTGAGAAATACCCTTCCCAGGTGGACAAAGAAAGCAAATAGTCTCTCTAAACTGCATATTTGGGCAATCCCTTTATTTATATAATCACATTAAAAGTAATTTATGTCCCTTCTAAGGAAAAATCTTGAACTAATAAAATTAAGTTTTATTTTTTTTTTCTTTTAAATAGCTACTAAGAGCAAAAGGCATTTTATCGGTGTCTAGTTAGGAGACAGAAAGCACACAGTAATTCACACAGGGAAAGTTTAATATAAATGATTATTAACTAGTAGCAGAGGATTACCTACTAAGGGTAAAGAAAACCATAATGAACACAGGAATAGTATATACAAAGAATAGCCACTACCCCTAAGGCTGTTGCCAAGGAAGGAGTGTCAAAGAAGGAACAAATTTGGAAGAGGGCCCTCCCCTCACCCAGGGCCGATTCTGACCCCTTTGAAAGGAAGTCTGCAGCCCACTGACTTGCAGAGAATTTCCCTGAGATGTTGCAGGCCAGGGCTGGCAAGCAGGAAACCAAACTTCTGAACCTTTGGTCCAGCCTCCTGGGGCATCTGCAAGACTCATCAGGTATCACTCAGTTGTCCACTGAGATGCCAGAGGGATTCACTGGGAAGCTGCCTGCTGGAGTGGTGTCAAACCCACTGAAAAGTCCCCCAAATAGTGCCACTAAAACTTAATAGGGTGAGTCACTAGATGTCCTATGCTGCGGTCCCCTACCCACCACAAGAGCTAGCAGAGAGCACAGCAGATTCAAGCCACAGGAGTCAAGCTGAGTGTCCTCCAGTGTCTCTCCAGCACCCTCTATTGACAAAGGAGAAATGTTTACGTGGTCCAGCTCCAAGACCACAAAACAGGACAAAGAAAGCTGGATTTGGAGATGAGAAGCAACAAATGATAACTAGGCAAAGACATTTTTAGCATTGAGGATTTCCTGGGAGATTCCTACATAAGCTTTTTACCTTTCTAAGCATCTCTTCCTTTTCTTGTACCACCAATCACCATTCTACCTAAGACAGTGGATACCATGAGGCTTAACATACTGTTCACAATGCAAAGGCAACAAGACAGTGTTGTACACAGATACTTACAGCAGCCATGGTTTTATCGAAGAAGCAAAATGGCCACACATTATACAGAATAAGAGATTTATTATCGTAAGGGCTAGACCTTACACAAATGTGAGAGCTGGTGATACAATCTATGAAGACTATTGGTTCTGTATCTAGTGTTGAGCTTGAAGTTACTATAGGTTTATCAGATCAGCTGTTAAGAGGGAAAGCTGGATGTATAGGAGAGTAGGGACAAACCAGAACTCATGAAGACCAATGGGACCATTGAGGACAAACTGGAAACCTCTTCTGTGTCTTACCATGTCCAACCTTGATGCTGTGGGGGACCTGCAGCAGAAGCTGGCACTCTGTCTCCTGCAGTGTGTCTCCTGCACACACACTTGGCCCAGGACTCAGAGAAGCTGAAGGAAGAGATTTAGTGAATTAAAATTACTGCAAGCCTGGTACACCAAGTAGTTAAGCAGCAGATTAGCAATAATGTGTGCAAGTGGACAAGGTGCATAGTGCCTGCTATGGTTTGTTTTCCCCTCCAAAATTCATGTGGGAATTTAGTTGCCGTTATAACAGTATTAAGAGGTGGGACAATTAAGAGGTGATTAGGCCATGATGGCTCCACCCCCATGGGTGGGGTTGGTGCCATTTTAAAAGGACCAGTTCCATTCTCTCTCTCTCTCTCTCTCTCTCTGTTTCCCACTACGTCTCTCTCTGTCTCTCTTTTTCTCTCACCTTCTTCTTGCCCTTGCACTCTTTCACCATGTGATAACACAATAAGAAGTCACCTGACAGATGCCAGCGCCTTGATATTGGGCTTCCCAGCCTCCAGAACTATAAGCCAATAAATTTCTATTCATTATAAATTACCTGGTTTCAGATATTCTGTGATAGCAGCACAAAACAGACTAAGACAGTACCCTGCACCAAGTTTCAGAGCATAAAAAGTATGACTTCTTTACATCTTCCTTCTGGAGTTCACACAGAATGTCTCTCATGGCCATACAGAACCATACAGGAAAGAGAACTCTGGGGAATATGGTTCCAGCTTAGCTGAATTTAGTACCAAGTCACCACAAAGCAGCAGCAAAACTCAGTGTAATGTAAGCCCATAAAACTATGGGTAAAGCAATATGAGATATTTTAAGAGTTTGGTAAAGAAGGGATGCAGTAGGAAAGATATATTGCCTGTCTTCTGATAGATATTTTTCTACCAAGATTTGTATTACCAGGAAAGAATGCTAGTATAAATTATAATGTTATGGATTCTGAGTAGTAACATATGTAAGCATTCTAAAACATAAAACATAACAGAAGTTTCATTTTCTAGATACAGCAGGATTAAATTCCTGAATGAAATAGCAATGTCTAGATAAATTCTGTCAGCTATACTACTTGGTTTTTAAAGTATTAATTATAGGCTTTATTTTTCATTAATAAAAGCATTAATTGATGTACATTAAAATTATACTAGAAAAGAAGCCATATGGACAATAGAAAGTTGATGAAAAGTAGAAGTAATCATTTGTCTCTGTCTTCCCTCATTTAAAAGGTCTTTACTAACTTTTTAAAATGTATTCTTGAATTGCTTTTAATATAGGGAACTTTTCATTTCTCCTTCTGCAATCTTAACACACTACAATCATTATAGTACTTACCAAATTTGGGGATACCAAACTTTGATCTAGAGGATGTGTCCTAGCTTCATGGTTAAAGCAAGGCTGATTGTTCTATGAGCACCCTCTTCTGGGCATTGTTCAGAGTCAAAGAACAAAAAATTCTTCAGCATAGGGCATGCTTGTCACCCTTTAGATTTTCGGGGAATTAAGATAGGACAAATAAAATATTGGAATTTTGAGAAAAGGGCTAAGGAATGGCCTAGAATATAGGGTTGATTTTTTAAAAATTCAGAACATTGGCTGGGCACGGTGGCTCACACCTGTAATGCCAGCACTTTGGGAGACTGAGGCAGGCGGATCACTTAAGGTCAGGAGTTCAAGACCAGCCTGGCCAACATGGTGAAACCACATCTCTACTAAAAATACGAAAATTAGCTGGGCATGGTGGCACGTGCCTGTAATCCCAGCTACTTAGGAGGATGAGACCAGAGAATTGCTTGAACGCAGGAGGTGGAGGTTGCAGTGAGCTGAGATCACGCCACTGCACTCCAGCCTGGGTGACAGAGCGAGACTCCATCTTAAAAAAAAAAAAATCGGAAATCAGAACCTTGAATTGTTACTTGCAAGTGATTGAGACTGATTTTTTAAAAATATGTATTATAAATATATATGTAATACAGTTGGGCATGATGGCTCATGCCTGTAATCCCAACACTTTGGGAGGCCAAGGTGGGCAAATCACTTGAACCCAGGAGTCTGACCAGCCTGGGCAACATGGTGAAACCATGTCTCTACAACACAAATATTAGCTGGGTGTGGTTGCACATACCTGTGGTCCCAGCTACTTGGGAGGCTGAAGTGGGAGGATCGCTTGAGCTCAGGAGGTGAAAGTTACAGTGAACCAAGATCACGCCACTGCACTCCAGCCTGGGCAACAGAACTAGACCCTATCTAAAAAAAAAAGTGTATATAATATATATTTAATATGTGCAAATATTCTAAAACATAAAACATAACAGAAGTTTCACTTTCTAGATACAGCAGAGATAAATTTCTGAATGAAATAACAATGTCTAGATAGATTCTGTCAGCTATACTACTTGGTTTTTAAAGTATTAGCTTTATTTTTATTAATAAAAGTATTAATTGATGTACACTAAAATAAATTATACTATAAAAGAAGTCATGTGCATAACAGAAAGTTGATGAAAAGTAAAAGTAATCATTTGTCTCCCTGTCTTCCCTCATTTATAGATATATAAATTTATAATATATTTATATAAATATATAAATACATGTATATATGAATACATATATACATAGATGTATGTATATATAAATATATATGAAGCAAAGACATTTTGGTTTTGTGCTATTAGTTATTTAACATACCAGCTGTCTGTGGGGAAGTGCACTGTTTCATGAGTTTTTCTGTAACATTTCAAATGATGAAGTTGTAAACACAGTCAGACTCATTTCTATGCAGATGAAGATGGTAATGTCTGTATTCTGCACCCTGCTGCTCAAGGCTGTCTTCTTTTCCTTTGGATGACTTGGCTTCAACTTTGCCCGTTTTAAGATTTAATTTTGTGTTTAATGCTTTTTTGCAAAAGTAATTTACATTTTTAAAGGAGAAAAAAAGTCATGAGTTTTGAAAATAAAATCATGCAAATTAAAAAACTGACATAGCAAGTTTTGCTCCTCTGTGTATCCAACAGTCAAAAACTCCAAGCAGCCTTTTTACTTTAGGCTGGTTTAACATCTGTGAATTGGAAATCGAATTAAAACTGTGTATTATCATGCTCATTTGCTATATGATCAGAATTATTAATACAGTCATTATTAACTGAACCTTGATACAACACTATTGGTTACTTTGGAGAATACTGCATATCCACATGTTTCAGCCAATACAGAAACATCTGTAAAAGGTGTGGGAATAAGAGTTGTTGTAGTTGTGATGAGAGAGACAGAGGTCTTCTTTTTGGTTTAACCACTTGATCAACGTCTTGTGTTTCACGTTAGTTTTTGGTTTGTTTCCCCCTTTCTTCATTTCAACCTAAAGTACTGAGGAGTTTTTCTGTTTGTTTTTACACTTTTCAGTTCCCACAGTCCTTATTATTCTCCCTCTTATTAGATCTGCTACCTTGATGTTTTAGGATCAAGGGATTTGAAAATTCTTAAGAAGAATTTTCAGAAATTTTGAAATAAAGCAAAAAGATTACTGGGTGCTCTTTCAAACTCCTATCAGATCCTCTAAGAATCAGCTGATACTTCAGGAGATGTAGCTTTCTTTGGCTATTTGCTATTAATTGAAGTCTAGAATCTGTAGAATTTGGATGTTAATTTGTAGAAGATTGGTAAGTTACTGATAACTTTTGTCTGGTAGAGATACAAACTACTTTTGCCCAGCAGGGAAGGTAACCTCAAATGTTATATTTTATTTGCCCTAGTAAAATGGCAACCATTTTGTTACTAGCTTTGCAGTCCCATGCCAGCATTATTTTTTTCTACTGAATTTATATTTACCAGTTTCTTCTATTCTTTCTTTTTTTTTTTGAGACAGGTGCTCATTCTGTCACCCAGGCTGGAATGCACTAGCTTACTGCAGTCTTGACCTCTTGGGCTCAAGCAGTCTTCCCACCTCAGAGTCCCAAAGTGCTGGGATTATAGGCGTAAGTCACTGTGCCTGGCCTCTTCTATCCTTCTTTGAATCAGCTTTATTATCCTGCCAGTTTCCTCAAGGAATTAAGTAAATCTTAGGAAAATACTTATTTATAGCCAGGGATGGTGGCACATACCTCTAGTTCCAACTACTTGGGCAGCTGAGGTGGGAGGATTGCTTGAGGCCAGAAGTTCGAGGTTGCAGTGTGCTATGATCATGCCTGCACCCTAGCCTGGGCAACATAGCAAGCCATTGTCTCAAAAAAATAAAGAAAACATCAAAAAAGAAAGTTACTTACAAGTGGCTACATTTAGGGTAGTATTTGGAAATAGAAACTAAAAAAATTCTAAAGAAATGAGATCTTTCAAGGAGATTTCCAGGTATTTACTGATCACTTTTTTATAGTCTAAGAGCTGTCTCAAGATTATGATGTTGTCGTCAGGAGTTCTCAAGGTGGTATTGTCATTAAAAATTATGCTGAATAATCTTGTATGTAGAATTCACTTAGAAATACCAGATCATAGCCAGAGGCAACGGCTCACACTTGTGATGGAGGCTGAGGTGGGCAGATCACCTGAGGTCAGGAGTTCAAGACCAGCCTGGTCAACATGGTGAAACCCCATCTCTACTAATAATACAAAAATTAGCCGGGTGTGGTGGCAGGTGCCTATACTCCAAGCTACTCGGGAAGCTGAGGCAAGAGAATCACTTCAACCCAGGAGGCAGAGGTTGCAGTGAACCAAGATGGCACCACTGTAATCCAGCCTGGGCAACAGAGCGAAGCTCTGTCTCAAAAAAGCAAAACAAAACAAAATAACAAAAACCCAAAACAAAAACAAGAACAAAAAAACCAGATCACGAAAAAGTAATAATTTCTACCTACAGAGAGAAGGGTCCTCAAAAAACTTCAGTCTAACCTTTTTATTTTTTATTTTATTTTTTTTTTTTTTTGAGACGGAGTCTCGCTCTGTCGCCCAGGCTGGAGTGCAGTGGCCGGATCTCAGCTCACTGCAAGCTCCGCCTCCCGGGTTCACGCCATTCTCCTGCCTCAGCCTCCAGAGTAGCTGGGACTACAGGCGCCCGCCACCTCGCCCGGCTAGTTTTTTGTATTTTTTAGTAGAGACGGGGTTTCACCGGGTTAGCCAGGATGGTCTCGATCTCCTGACCTTGTGATCCGCCCGTCTCGGCCTCCCAAAGTGCTGGGATTACAGGCTTGAGCCACCGCGCCCGGCTAACCTTTTTATTTTAAAAACAGGGACATGGAGGCGCAGATCAAAATATCCACCTAAGGACACACAAAAGTAGTAGAACCAAGACTGTAGGGTAGATTTCCTGACACTCACTACTAACACTACTACACCCCTGTCCTGGTCTAGAGGATGTCCCTGGTTATTGGCAAGAGAAGGAAAGCTGCTGAGAGAAAGAGCTACTTCAGATCTTTGCTAATGGACTCTGAGTCACTCCTCTGCTCTGTTCAGTGGTACTGGGTTATTTTTCTGATGTCTTCTAATCCAAAGAGCGAATATTCAGCCAGAACACCACAGTACAGATGGTTGAAATATTGACATGCTTTTGTCCCAGGTCCCCTACTCTCTTGGCTAACTAGTCCTTCTACCAGGAACCCAGAACCTCTCCACAGTTCGGCATCTAAGGGGTTAATGCTGGCCCTGCAAAGGGAAGAGGCAGAATTCCTGCCAGCTGGCATCATCCGGGCATCTGTTCTGGTTGGCTAGTGACTATGCCAAACTAGTTGTGAAATACCTTTAATATTTCTTCTGCCCTTTGGCAATCTGTTGGACTGAAACAAGGAATCCATGTGTAGGACCTGAAGAAAGTGTTGGCACCAACAGATAGTGAGGTGGTAGGAAGCCGTCATATCACTCTCTTAATAATTGACAGTATTTTTTTTTTTTTTTTGAGACGGAGTCTCGCTCTGTCGCCCAGGCTGGAGTGCAGTGGCGCGATCTCGGCTCACTGCAAGCTCCGCCTCCCGGGCTTACGCCATTCTCCTGCCTCAGCCTCCCGAGTAGCTGGGACCACAGGCGCCCGCCACCTCGCCCGGCTAGTTTTTTGTATTTTTTAGTAGAGACGGGGTTTCACCGTGTTCGCCAGGATGGTCTCGATCTCCTGACCTCGTGATCCGCCCGTCTCGGCCTCCCAAAGTGCTGGGATTACAGGCTTGAGCCACTGCGCCCGGCCGACAGTATTTTTAAAAATGGTTCTATTGGATAGTTCAACAGAGGTTCATTTTTATTCTGTTTCCTACTATCTTTCAGGTAAAGAGCTCTGATAAAGGGATTTAGAAAAATTGTAAGTACACTAGAGGGCAGTGGTCCCATATCTAGACACCTGGCAATTACCACTTCCTTTGCATTTCTTTGCCTTTCCTTTTGTGTAGGGGAGGGGAAGAGGAGTTTTTGTCACATAATACAAATACCATTTATGTCTGAGGTATTTTATAAAAACAGAGTAGCTGCTTGGCAGCACCCTGTCTATCATTTCTTGTTGTTTCTTTTCCATCCTTCTCCAATGACTTATCTCAGCATTAACATCTTAATGACTTTTTGCTTTTTTGAAGAAAAGGCAAAGGAGGGATAGGGAACATACATTCCTACTTTGGGGTGGTAAGGTTTTCTATCTTTGCATCTTTGTATTTGAAAATAAAATCATGAATTAAGAATGAGGAAGAACAAAGGTACAGGAATGTATTCTTGTATTTTGTGTGTGCAGAGGTGTTAAAAGAAAAAGTTTAGACAAATTAAATTTCACAGGGTTTAACTGAGCAAAGAATGATTCAGGAATCACTCAGCTCTCAGAACCAGAAGCGGTTCAGAGAGCTCTGCTCCACTACATGGGCAGGCAGCATTTATGGACAGAGGACAAAAGTCAGGTACAGAAACTTGACCGATTACAGCTTAGCATTTGCCTTATTTGAATATGGTCTGATCAGTTGGCTGCCTGTGATTGACTGAGACTCAGCTATTTGTTACAAAACTATGCTCCTAAGTTAGGCTTTCAGTTAGTTTATGTACTAAGTTAGACTGCAATTAATTATATGAGGACTCAACTGTCCTTATGTAATTCAGGCCAAATTTAGTTTGACAGAGGCAAAGGTCACTTAGATGACTGCACTGCTGCCCCCTTCTTCATGATCACCAAGGACAATCATGTTTTAGCTCCCTCAGTTTTCCCTCTCCTGCCCCTCTCCTAAGTAGAAGGGAGCCCTGCTTTCTGGAGGGGAGGCTAAGCTGATCTGTATACACTAAAGGGATGGACTGGAGGTGAGTGGATGGGGTAGGGAGGAAAGAAGTTCCATTGCAGTTGGATAGTATAATGGATTTCAAGAGGAGAAAGCAAAGGGACGTTAAAAAATATGTCAATAGATTATTGATGAGTGTGCCTTTGATGAAATATGATACCTTAAATAAAGAATTGTATCTATTATTAATTGCTTTTGGTTGTTGGACTGTTTCTTTGAAAGAGATAATCCTCTGAAACTAGTTTGTATGGGTTCCTGGATTTATAAAAGTTATATATAGAATGAACTTGCAGACACTGGCATTTTCATTTGTGAGATCTATAGCAGTTGTGTTTATATATGTGTGTGTATACGTATATATGCATGTGTGTATACATATATGTATATATGTATGTGTGTATATATGTATGTGTGCATATATGTTTCTCTGTGTGTGTGTGTGTGTGTGTGTGTATAGTTTAGTCACCATGTTTACTCTTAGGCCCAGGTGGGAGATAAGATGCTCTTCTTCCAATTCACCCAACTAGAGGCCTGGGTGGGAGGAAGAACACCTGGACCCTCATAGCAACATGTCCTCTGCAACAAAGGGACAGGGACTCCTTCTGCATTTCTCTTGGTGTTGCTAATATTTATTGGGGATTTACCATACACGGCATATTGTGTCACTTGCTTTGCGTAGATTATCTTGCTTAATCCTCACAACTTTATGCTGTATATATAGATATAGTTATGATCCCCCATTTACCCGTGAGAAATTTGAGGATTACAGAGGTTGCCTGGGATGAAACAGTGAACATGTAGCAGGCTGAGATGTGAACCCAGGTTTGTTTGACTCCACAGCTTGAGTGTGTAGCTACTCATTTATGTGCCCCAAGGGAAGGAGGGATGCTGCAGGCAGTGTCATTGGGAAATCATTTGTTCTTCCTACCCATTCTATGGGGTGCAGTGCTGTCTCACGCATCTGAACTGGACGTAGGGTCCCGATCTTATTCCTCTATTGAATAGAAATGATGCCCTGACTGTTTTGGGGATAGCCTGGGACATAAACACACATGCACACACACTGACTGGGTTTTCATTTCTCTGATTTTGTATGAGACATTGTTACTGGAGAGTAATTAAAACCCCTGGTGAATTTATGCTGGGGCCTCCTGACATGATTGTGCAGTTATTTATCCTTAGACAACAGAGAGGATTAGCATTAAATGCTGAGAGAAATGCATCTGCCACGTTGAGGCAGTTAGAGGCATCTATCAAAGATGCATTTGGAACCCAGAGGCCTCATTCTAATTGCTGAGAATGCTGGAGGCTGTTTTCAGCTAGACTTAAAAGTGAAGAGAAAAACCTTTAGTAGTGAGAGAGGTGGAGCCCACATTAACTTCTCAGTAGATTCTTCCGAGGCAGAGGGATCTCTTCCCTAGCCCTGTCCTCCTTGTATCTTTTAGGTAATCGTCCCTGCTATGGATCAGGGCAAAACCTTTCCCTAGAGACAGAAGCAGGCAGAAGGAATTAATGTGTTCCTATCATTATTCCTACGAATAACTGGTCACATTTGCTAAGTGTTTAGTACATGTAGGATATTGGTAGAAGCGCTTTGCCGGCATCATCTCATTTAATTCTCAGATGGCCAGTCCCTCTTCAAACGTAACCCTCTCCACCGCTTCCTTCCTAATCTAACACTTATTGTGCCATTTGTTTCTCTTAGGGGAGAGGTAAGTCGTATTTATAAGACTGGCATTTACATTAGCTCAAGAAGTGAATGTTGCCAGGTACGAAGGGAAAAGGATTAGCAGATCTATGAATTATGGTGTCAATTATACTTGTATTGAGAAGAATAATCATTTGTTAGTTGTTAGATCTTATTCCATGTTTATATATGTCAGGTTTATTTTTCATACTGAGGAATAATACTATTAGGTATTCCTAATGTTTTTCCTAAATATTCCTAATATTTTTCATACTGAGGTGTAATAATATTAGGTTGGTGCCAAAGTAATTGTGCTTTTTGCCATTACTTTTAATGGCAAAAACTGCGATTACTTTGTACCAACCTAATAATTATTATTTCAAAAACCCAAATGTCAGCTACTCTTTGTCCTTCAGTTTTGTTTCTGTTCATTTCAGCTCTGTTTTCTCCTCATTGCAACTCAGACTTGGAACTTAGTGATGAATCTATGATTGCAAAAGAATTCGTGGGCAATATCTTAGTAAGGAATGAGTACATAGAGGATGATACATATATATATATATATTTTTTTTTTTTTTTTTGGAGACTGAGTCTCACTCTGTCACTAGTCTGGAGTGCAGTAGCACGACCTCGGCTCACTGCAACCTCTGCCTCCTGGGTTCAAGTGATTCTCCTGCCTCAGTCTCCCGAGTAGCTGGGACTACAGGCACACACTACCACACCCAGCTAATTTTTTATTTTTAGTAGAGATGGGGTTTCCCTGTGTTGGTCAGGCTGATCTTGAACTCCTGACCTCAGGTGATCTACCTGCCTCGGCCTCCCAAAGTGCTGAGATTACAGGTGTGAGCCACCGTGCCTGGCTGAGATTTATGTTAAATGTAAATCCCACCCCGCAACACACACATACTTCTCTTTTCAAGCAAACGACTTAAGAGTTTCTATTTGATACTTCTGTCCTCTAGAGATCCTCCTTTATCCCAGATCTGAAGCTTTTCTCCATACCTTCATACCCCCCTCCCAAGCAATGCTCCTGCTTACTTACTCTTGTCTACCTCCTTCTTTTTTGTTGGAGGGATGCAAATTTCTCTCCTAATATTATATATTGAAATTTAGGCACCATTTTTGTTGCTAAACATGACATTAGCATCTTATGCTTTTACCCTATGTGAATTATAAAAGCATTCCTTGCAAGGAAATGCCTCACTCTCTTTAAGAGATATTTTGGGGGAATAAAATTTTTATTTCATTGTAGAAAAAGACCCTATTGACAGAATCTGAAATAAGGGATCATTTACAGAATCTTGATTCTAAATAGTTGAATATAATCTACCTTAATTCAGACATTTTATGTTTAACATAATACTGGAATAGATTCATTACCATAGAAGATTATGAAGATAACACAGAGAGTGGTAAGAATGACTGACTCCATATAGTGTAGTGAGAACTATTGAAAATTCATTAAAAACTTCATATTGCACTTGCTATGGGTTGAATATGTCCCCTCCAAAATTCACATTGAAACTTAACCCCCATCATGGTGCTATTAAGAGGTAGGGCCTTTTGGTAAGTGATAAAGTAGTGAGGATTCCATATAAATGAGCTAGAAGGAACTAGCTTAGGCCTTTTGGCCTTCCATCTCTTCCACTATGTGGAGACACAGCATTTGGCCTCTCCAGAGTGTACAGCAACAGGGCACCATCTGGAAGATCTTGGCACCTTAATCTTGGACTTTCCAGCCTCCAGAACTATGAGAGTAAATTTCTGTTCTTTATAAATTATCCAGTCTCAGGTATTTTGTTATAGTAGCACAGATGGACTAAGACAGCACCCAAACGATACATAAATAATATGTAATGATTTCTGTTATGTGTCCTAACTTTTCTTTTACTATGGAACCAGAAATAACCTTTAACCAGGTAGCCTTGGTTCTGTCTCGGTTCTTCTGTGTGTCCCATATTATTCTTGTGTTGCTTGATTCATACTTAAATGTGAGAAATTCGGACCATATCACATTCAAACACGTTTTTTGTACCTGTGCATGTTAATGGCTTTAATCTAAATGAAACATCTAATTTATATTCAAAGATATAAATAAAACCCTAATTTGTGTGTTTGCTTAATGCCTCTCTGCCCCTTACTCCACTCTCACTGGCATCTCAGATTACTTTTTACAATATGGTCCAGATTCCCTGCTTTCAGTTTTCCAGAGTTCAGATACATTAAGATCATGTGTCTGTTAGACCTTGTTGGCTAAAAATGTTTCCAGTGATTTCAGAAAGGTATCTGTTGTATTAGAGGAATAAAACCATGTCAGTGTTGGCTGTGGATCAAGGGTTTAAAATTTCTGTGAAATTCAACTGTGAAGTGACTCTTTTTAGAAGGAAAATACAGGGTTATGTTCTTGAAAGTCTGCTTTCAAATGGATTAAACCTTGATTGGAATGGCACCATATGCTATAATACTTTCCATTAGGCAAATGACTTTCCGTTGTTTAATAAAGTAGTCAAGATTACCACCGAGACTGAAGTTTCTCTGAGCCCACAGCACTTGTGATTCTGCGTGATTGCTTAAGAGCAGCAAAAGACTTTGCAGGGAAGTCTAGGAAGCCATATGAAAGTAAGAGTGGCTACAGTCCATGAGAATAATTTCTATTTCAAAGTTAGATTTAAGTCAGTAAAAAAAAAAAAAAAAAAAATACTGCGAGAAGCCCAAGTAATGAAAACAACCACAATTTAATACACGTCTCCAGACAGGTTTTGTTTTGAGGTTGAAAATTCAGTCTGAGCACTCTTATTGTGTGAATTATTAACATTCAGTTTGTCTTTTCAAGCGCTGCCCCTATAATATATTTCAAAGGGTTAGGATTGGTTAGAGTTTGTGGTGAGAAGGAAACACTGGGAATTCTTTCCCAGTATTATCACACAACACCTTTCCTTCCCACCCCTCTAACTTATTTATCTCATTGTGAGTTATAAAAATGATTCCAGGCCGGGCGCGGTGGCTCAAGCCTGTAATCCCAGCACTTTCGGAGGCCGAGACGGGCGGATCACAAGGTCAAGAGATCGAGACCATCCTGGCTAACACGGTGAAACCCCGTCTCTACTAAAAAATACAAAAACCTAGCCGGGCGAGGTGGCGGGTGTCTGTAGTCCCAGCTA
The DNA here is from genome assembly GCF_003255815.1 of Theropithecus gelada. Lineage (NCBI taxonomy): Eukaryota > Metazoa > Chordata > Mammalia > Primates > Cercopithecidae > Theropithecus > Theropithecus gelada. Next base: position 109,573,895 of record NC_037673.1, on the reverse strand, counting down.
CTCGGGAGGCTGAGGCAGGAGAATGGCGTGAACCCGGGAGGCGGAGCTTGCAGTGAGCTGAGATCCGGCCACTGCACTCCAGTCTGGGCGACAAAGCGAGACTCTGTCTCAACAACAACAACAACAAAAAGATTCCAGGGCTGGAAGCAGTGGCTCATACCTGTCATACAGACACTTTGGGAGGCCAAGACAGGAGAATTGCTTGAGCCCAGGAGTTTGAGACCAGCCTGGGCAACATAGCGAGACCCTGCCTTTAGGGAGATTTTTTTTTTTTAATTAGCTGGGCATGGTGACATGTGCCTGTAGTCCCAGCTACTTGGGAGGCTGGGGTGGGAGGATCCCTTGAGCCCAAGAGTGAGGCTGCAGTGAGCAATGACTGCACCACTGCACTCTAGCCTGGGTGACAGAGGGAGACCCTGTCTCTAAAAAAAAAAAAAGTTCCAAAACTTCCTACAAAGTGAACAGTCTTCAACTTTTATTTTCCTTTTCTAATGAGGTAAGAAGGTAGGCTGAAATTAAGGAAATTAATATTTGTAGAAAATGGCAGCTCAGAGTAACAGCTGCAGGCTTGGATAGATTGCCAGTGTTGCCTTTAGATTCTCAGAAAGAAATAGAGGTAGTGTTATTCATGCCATCTATTTTCTTGTTTATATTTTTTGTATCTTTCAAATTGCTTAACATCAGAATTTATGGTTTTTATAATAGAGAAGGAAAAATCTTTAAAATCGTAGGTTTAGCCAGTATATTTTACATATGGGAATAGGGATACTGGAAGGATACTCACCAACATGAAAACAGTGTTTATCTTGTGTAATTGGGGTGATTGGTAGTTTCTTCTCTTTTGCACATTTACATTTCTTAATTTTTTCCACTGAATATTATGTGTGTAATAAACAAGGATTTTTCTACAGTGAACATTATCTGCATAATAAAAAATTATATATTTAAAAAAATCATGCCCACACCAAAAAGTAAATATTTGTACTATACATTTGTGTTTGTTATTCATCAATATTTTAGCCTAGCAAGTAGATAACTCCTTCCTAAATTTGGAATTGGATTTAGTGAGGTTCAGAGGCTGCCTCAGAAAGGATTCTGGGGTTCTACAGAAACCAGCAAAATCCTCGTTACTCTCTCCCATCCATTTGTTTCCTCCCTTGCAACACCGCAGAGGCCATACCAGGCCTGATTTTGGAGTAACAGCAAGAGTAACACTAGTAACAACTAGATATTTATGTAACTCCTAATACTTTCAAATCTTTCCTGGTCGTTCTTCTCTGAGCCTCTAAATAACTGAAAAGTAGATAGTAAGCCAGGCATTAGTAGTCATTCCCACACTACAGCCCAAGTGATATTATTTATTTAGAGACATTGTCTTGCTGTGGTGCCCAGGATGGAGTGCACTGGCTCTTCACAGGCATGATCATAGTGCACTACAACCTTGAATTCCTGGGCTTGAGTGATCGTCCTGCTTCAGCCTCCTGAGTAGCTGAGACCGCAGGTGTACATTACTGCTCCAGGCCCACGTGAGATTTTTAAAACAGAGAGAATCGTGTTAGTCTTCTAAAGATTCATGAAAGGATTCCCAATGTGTTACAAATATAATTTAAACTTTTCACAAGAAGTCCTACCTGATATGGCTAAGAGCACCTCTGTGACCTCACCTTTCCCATTTCCCTATAGGAATTTGCTCTGGCTACACTGTCCTGTATACAACTCTGGATCTTCCCTCTGCCATTCAGCTTTCTCGTTTGGGAATGCTGTTCTTCCTACCACCACTGCCACCACCTTCCACCCCAGAGCTGGCTCCATTTTATCCATTCTCAGCTTAAATGTCTCTTTCTCAAAGAAGCCTTTCCTGACCACCTATTTAAGTAGGTATGTTCTCACCTTGTCACCCACCTCTCTTCTGTATTAGTTATCTATTACAGCACAGCAAATTACCCCAAATCTTAGTGGCTTTAAACAATAAACATTTATTGTCTCACATAGTTTCTGTGGATCAGGAATCCAGGAGTGGTTTGGCTGGGTGGTTCTGGCTCAAGGTCTCTCATGAGGTAGCAGTCAAGTCATCAGGCAGGGCTGCAGTCATCTGAAGGCCTGACCAAGGCTGGAGAATGTGCCTCCAAAGTGGCCTATTCAAACACCAGGCAAGTTAGTGCTTGATTAGTTCCTCGTGATGTGGGCCTCTCCATGGGGCCACATGCATACACCATCATGACAGGGCAGCTGGCTTCCCTCAGAGCGAAAGAGCCAAGAGAGCAAGGCAGAGCTACAATGTCTTTTATGAGCTAGCTGCCTCAGAAGTCATGCACTGTCATTTATGCAGTATCCTATTGGTTACACAGGTCAGTCCTATTTAGCTTGGAAGAGGTACAAGGAAATGAATACTGGGAAACGGAGATCACTGTAAGCTATTTTGGAGGCTGGTTCTTCATCTTCTATCACTCAGTTTTCCAACTATTACCAACTCATTGCTTACTTGTTTCTTGTTTGGCTCCTCTCGTTCATTAACTCGCTATCCTCTGTACCCAGCCCAGTGCCTAACGTATAGTTGAGGCTCGGTAAATATTTATGGAATAAGTAGGAAACACTTATCTTTTGATAACTGATTACTTAAAACAGGAGGTAGAAATAGGTATAAAATCAACATTACTGGTGGATGTTGACTTTACCCAAGAAACTAATTGAATAATTGGATGTTTGTGGGGGGAGTTGATTTCCTCTTTATTTAATGAAACACTTTCATTTATTTCAGTCAAGAAATTGTAATGTGTAAATTTTGTTTTCTCATAATTGATTTCTTTTTTAAAGTAAAACTTCATAACAGATTTGTCTTTTCTTCTTTTTCTGTATGATAAGTTTATACAATTATGTTTCAACATATTCATGAAAAGAAGTTTTTATGCAGAAATAAAATAAAATTGTAGTACAGCCATATTAGATAATCAGTAGGTAGGAAAAGTGTGAAGTCAAACCACAATGGTTACATATTTACTTATAGGCTTTCCCCACCAGATGGTAAAGTCAAGGAAGCCACAGGTGTGTATTCTGTATGTCCTTGTGTTAAGTGTGGTCCACAAATCAATAGCATCCACACCACCTTGGAGCTTGTTAGAAATACAAATCATGGGCTGGGCGCAGTTGCTCACGCCTGTGATCCCAGCACTTTGGGAGCCCGAAGCGGGTGGATCACCTGAGGTCAGGAGTTTGAGACCAGCCTGACCAACAAGGTGAAACCCCGTTTCTACTAAAAATACAAAACTTAGCCAGGCATGGCGTGCACCTGTAATCCCAGCTACTTGGGAGGCTGAGGCAGGAGAATTGCTTGAATCTAGGAGGTGGAGGTTGCAGTGAGCCAAGATGGCACCATTGCACTCCAGCCTGGGCAACAGAGCGAGACTCCATCTCAAAAATAAAATAAAATAAAAAAGAAATACAAATCATGGGCATCACCCTGGACCTAGTGAATCAAAATCTACATTTTAGCCAGCTCTCTGGGATTTGTATTCACTCTAAAGTTTAAGAAGCATTGCTCTTTGGTGCTTAACCCGGGCTTTGCATTTGAAGAAGGCTTTCGAACTGGAGAAATAGGGAGCATTTGCTTTTATGGAGTCAAGTTCAGGAATAAAAGACAGCATCTTCTTAGAACTGAGGTGTTTCTGATTGAGAAGCCATCTCTCAATTCTGTAATCGAGAAGACTTTAAGTTTTAACTACAGAACATCACCATTCCCCTTGGGAGTTTCCTAATGTGGCCTCCACACTTGCCTGTTGTATGCAGTTCCTCTCGGATCCAGAAGGCCGAGCTCTGACTTAGAGTTTACCTCCTTCCTAATGGCTTTCCTCCCTCCAATTAGCAATCAGCAGAGAACCAGTTGCTTCAGGTTCCAGAAACCAAGATTTAAAACTTGGGGTCAGATGTATTAAAATGGTATGACCTGGTGAATAATGCTTTTTCCTTATTAAAAAAAAAAGTTTTCCTATTTATTTTACAAAGAAACTTGGTTTTTAGACTCAGCTATAGAAAAGATATGTTTTGGGTTTATTTCTAGACTTCAAATTAAAAATAGAAATTCTATATTTTCAGATTTCAGTAGAAATAGAAATTGCTTATTATCCTTGTTTCTGTTTTCATTCCTTTATATTTAGCATTTTCAGTTGCTCTGAGGATATTTCACTAAAACAGCAAAATGATTACTGAACCACAAGTGTGTGGTGGAATATTGTTTCATGCCTATGCTTTTCCTTTTACATAAAAATGTACCTTTAGAAAATTAGAACAAATAATTGTATCAATTAAGAAAGTGTAGGCTATGCTATTTGAAATATTTGAGAAAGTATCATGAGTGTTACATTGATATTCTGCTAGAAGAAGGTGAAACAATTGGCATTCACATCAACTCTCTCTTCACATTTCCAAAATCTGCCCAAATTATATTGTATTTAAAAGCAAAATCTCACCTATATACTAATTTACCCATCATGGTTTTCATTTAGCAATGTTTTTGTGCCAGTCACTGTGCCAGGCCTTAGGATTGCAAAAAGGAATGTTTAATATGTATGGATATCACCTTTTTTGGAAGTAATAGTTTGGCCAAGGAACTCTGCTAATAATTAAGCCAGTTGCTGGTTCCTGAAAATTTTAAGAGGTAAGTAGTATGCTTTCCTAATTCTAAAATAAACATGTATTTCCTCAGAAGTCTAAATATTTGGCACATGTAGAGGGCCTGTAGGTTATCACCCTGCTTTGCCGGTTAATATTCTGCTCCTCCCAGGATGACATTTAAACTGTCTTTTTTTTTTTTTTTACAATGACTCTGGTGCATTTTCCTAAACAGTCTTGTGTGCAATTTTATCACCATTTGAAAATCTGTTTCCTGACGTGAATCTGAATTTGCATTTCTTTCAGTTTCTATGTTTCTATATATTTGCCATGTAGGATCCCTTACCCTCTCTGCTACTGAAATTCAGTTTTTTAAAAACAAACAACTAATATGTGTGTGTGTGTGTGTGTTTGTGTGTGTGTGTACTACATAGTAGACTTGAATGCATGAATGTGGGTTTTTCTGGGCAGACAGAGTACATGCTATAAAAAAAAACCAAGATACTGGTTGAATTTTTGCGAAAGTTTATATGCACTAGTATATTAAGCATACTAGTGAGTCAAACAATAGAAGATTAGGAAATAAAATACCTTTGAAATAAAAATGTACAAATATCTTTTGATCATTCTGTTTGACACATGGAGTTGGGTTTTAGTATTTTATGATGAGCATCTTGGTACTGTAATAGCCATACTGTTGTTCTGTATTTTTAAATAGAAGTAAAGAGAAGCCCATGATAAAATTATGCTAAGAAATAACTTTGGGGCCTTATATGGCCATTGGGGTTTGCCCAGGAGTAGGCAAGCCACTAAGAACTTCCAGCATATCTTCTCCAAGGCAAAGCTTTGCAAGAGGGAGAGGCCTGCTGTGGCTTGCACAATGATATCCCATAGTTTATCCACGAAGCCTGGTAAACAATATCCTGTAGTTCTTAGAGCCAACGTGTTTGAATGCTGTTAGACATCAATATCGTGTGAGATTTTTAGCTCTATGCTTAATTTTGAGTTTGTCCTCAGATTTGCTATATATAAAACTTAATTGAGCCATGCATGGAAACAGGCATCTAGTTTCCTTCAAGTTGAATTTTGGTTTGAAAAAAATGATCAGATCCAATCACTCCCTTCCATCTTCCCTTGATCCAGCTCACAGAAAATGCTCAGCCAATGGGAACATGCTTTCCCAAAACAAGGCCAGCATGCCACAGGTGGAAGACACAGTGAATACAGGTGGCACACCACATGGCATCAAATAGGATGGTATCACACGATAAGAATAGAATTCCCTTTATAGTTCTCTTCCAGTCCTTATGTTTACATCAAGAGAAAAGCCTCATTTGGGTGCAAGAAGTTCACTAATACCTCCCTGCTTCTCAGAGCTCTCTTTACAAGGAAAAGGCAGACCCCAGGATCAGAGCTTTGGTAAGCAACAGTATTTAGCTGGACTAAATTTACTTTTGCTTTTACAGTTGCCTTCTGCTTATGCCACTGACAAGTTATTTTCCATTAATAATAGTATTAGGAGTCTTGTCACAGAGGTTCACGCCTGTAGTCTCAGCACTTTGTGTGGCTGAGGTGGGGGGATTGCTTGAGCCTAGGAGTTTGAGACCAGCCTGGCAACATGGCAAAATTCCCTCTCTACAAAATATACAAGAAATTAGCTGGGTGTGGTGACATGTGTCTTGTAGTTCCAGCTACTCAGAAGGCTTAGGTAGGAGGATCACTTGACCCCAGGAGGTGGAGGCTGCAGTAAGCTGAGATCACACCACTGCACTCCAGCCTGGGCAACAGAATGAGACCCTGTCTCAAAAAATATCGGGTGAACCAGCCCCCAATATTTCAATGTAGGTTCTTTTCTATTTTCCCTAAGTGTCGGCTGGTCTGAGAAATAAAGGGAAAGAGTACAAAAGAGAGAAATTTTAAAGCTGGGTGTCCGGGGGAGACATCACATGTCAGAAGGTTCCATGATGCCCCTGAGCCGCAAAACCAGCAAGTTTTTATTAGCAATTTTCAAAGGGGAGAGAGTGTACAAATAGGGTTTGGGTCATAGAGGTCACACGCTTCAAGGGCAACAAAAGATCACAAGGCAGAAGGTCAGGGCGAGATCACAAGGTCAGAGTGAAACTAGAATTACTAATGAAGTTCCAGGTCCCACTGTGCATGCATTGTCATTGATAAACATCTTAACAAGGTTCAAGAGCAGAGAACCCATTTGACGAGAATTCGCCAGGCTGGAATTTCCTAATCCTAGCAAGCCTGGGGGCACTGCAGGAGGCCTGGGCATGTTTCATCCCTTATCTGCAACTGCATAAGGCAGACACCCCCAGAGTGGCCATTTTAGAGGCCCCCCCAGGAATGCATTCTTTTCCCAGGGCTGTTAATTATTAATATTCCTTACTGGGGAAATAATTCAGTGATATTTCTCTTACCCTTTTCGGTAATAAGAGAAATATGGTTCTGTCCTGCCTGGCTACCTGGCAGTCAGACCTAATGGTTAGCTCCCTTGTACCCTGAACATTGCTGTTATCCTGTTCTTTTTTCAAGGTGCCCAGATTTCATATTGTTTAAACACACATGCTTTATGAACAATTTGTACAGTTAATGCAATCCTCACAGGGTCCTGAGGCGACACACATCCTCAGCTTACGAAGATGACAGGATTAAGAAATTAAAGACAGGCATAGGAAATTACAAGAGTATTGATTGGGGAAGTCATAAATGTCCATGAAATCTTCACAATTTATGTTCAGAGATTGCAGTAAAGACAGGCATAAGAAATTATAAAAGTGTTAATTTGGGAAACTAATAAATATCCACAAAATCTTCACAATTTATGTTCTTCTGCCATGGCTTCAGCTGGTCCCTCTGTTTGGGGTCCCTTACTTCCCGCAATAACAACAAAAAATAGTAAAAAATAGCATTATAAAATTGTCATTTTTTTTAACTTTTATTTTAAGTTCCGGGGTACTCATGCAGGTTTGTTACATAGGCAAACTTGTGTCATGGGAGTTTGTTGTACAGATTATTTCATCAGGTATTAAGCCTAGTACCCCTGAGTTGTTTTTCCTGATCCTCTCCCTCCTCCCACCCTCCACCCTTTCATAGGCCCCAGTGTGTGTTGTTGCCCTCTGTGTATTCATATGTTCTCATCACTTAGCTCCCACTTATAAGTAAGAATGTGCGGTATTTGGTTTTCTGTTCCTGTGTTAGTTTGCTAAGGGTAATGGCCTCCAGCTCCAACCATGACCCTGCAAAGGACATAATCTCATTCTTTTTTATGGCCACATAGTATTCCATGATGTATATGTACCATTTTAAATAAACATTTTGATGTATAAATCTATCAGTTTAGAGAATCATGTTAAGTAGATTACAGCCCAGATGGTACACAGTCTGGCAAAAGTTGTAAAGGTGATACATGAAAGACTGCTTTAGTTAGCCCTTATGTAGGCTTTGGAGTTAGTTAGACTTGGAATTCACATCTCTGTTTGGGCACTTACCAGCTTTGTGACTTTGGGGAAATTGTTTCATCTCTCTGAGCTTTAGTCGTCTTCATCTCAAAATGGCAATAACAGTGATGTAATGTGTGTAAAGTACAGTGCTTTAAAAAATGAATGTACTCAAACTGTAGCTCCTCCCCAGCTAACTGAACTCTTCAAGACTTAGTTATATCTAATCTCCACCACAAAACTCAATCCATCTCCCTACAGTGCAATATCAATAATTGGAAATCATCTGACCTCCACCTCTTCATAATTGATTTGCTTCCTTTTTTCCTTCTTATATGATTCATAAAGCATTTAGGTCTCCCTCTGCATCTTGTGATATTTAAACTATGTGAAATCTTAAATCTGTAAGACTGTAATTATGAAGGCTGTAATTATATCCTGATCACATTTTTCCTTTTGGTATTCACAAAATGGTCTGGAATTTCCGGGCCATCTGGGTGTTCTGAAGTAGCCAACTTAGTAGTATACCTTTTTCCATTTGCATCTTCATTAGCCCATCCACACTGGCATTGTTGAAGACATGTGGATTGCATTTACAATTTACATGGCCATATGCTACAATGCCATTTTTAAATTCTATTTGTGGAACGAAGGTTTTATGGAAAACATTTTGCTCCAGAATTGTGAATGTGCTTAGGAAGATCCATGTCATACATCATGACAGCTCTTTCCCTATCATCACATGTACTCACCTCCTTGTTTGAAGTACCTTCTTTAGCACCTGGCCATAAACATCCCTTTATGATATTATCACTCATGAAACAACTGCTGGTACACCTGTATGTATTTTAATGATGGCCCATTTGATTAAATAGGCATGGCTCTTATAGTGTCATATACTCAAATATATTCACTAGTGTCCATTGTAATATAATGCAATAAACTCACTTTTCTAGCAAACTCAGAAATTGCAAGCCAAGACCCATGTGGACCCAAGAGTCTGTTCATTTCACATATGGCCAACTCCCTGAAAGGAGATGTTTGAATATAGTTTTTTAAGTGGGTTAGTGAACAGAAAATTTAATTCATATGCTAAAGTGTGTCAGGCAGCTGAGTTCCAGCATTCAGTTCATCATTATTTTGAATTGTGGGTTTAATCAAGTTCCTTCACTTAATCTGAATGTTTGTGTTAAAAACATGGTATCCCACTTTAAGGAAAACCCTCACCTTTTATTTCTTTTCGATAGTCCCCAGTTTTGTGAAATCTGATGAAGACAGCCAGTGAAGTGAATCTAATTTGGGTGGCTGAATAACTAAAAGGAATCAGGAAGCCTGCATAGTGTTGCTTTCATTAAAATAGCTTTGTCCAAGTAGACATTTTTCACCATACTTTTGCATCTGTTTCAGTGTCATTTCCATTTTGCTTTGCTTAAATTAAAAAGGAATGCTATTAAAATTAAAACTTGGTTTTAAAAATACACACACACACAAACATATACGATCAAGTCAGTGGGTTGGGCTGAATGCTTTGTTATTTGACAGATTTGCATGTCTCTTGCCGGCAGCGGGGAGCAGTTTGGTTTACCCTCTTTGATACAAAGCTAGCATATGTAATAGGGTTTATTTGTTCAGAGCTGGGCATCAGGTGTAATAGAATCACGCATTGTGTTTATGTGACCCTGACTTTTATATCCCTGTAGATGTTCATTCATTCATTTTTCAGATATAAATTAAAGGTAGAGATTGCAGATTAGATGTGCCAGGGCTCATGTGGGCTATGTGAAATGTAGTTTCTCTCACTCTTGGAACTTATTGGATCATGACAGAAATATAAATGAGCTCTCGGAGAATATTCAACCCTTACGAGAATTCATTTCCGTCAAGACATGGGTAGTGACTGTGCTAGCAGATGAGGCCTGCAAACTTATTTCTCTCCTTTTTCTTGGTATTTGTTACTGGTATTTTAATTCAATTAGCAGTACAAAGGGTCTTAAGCAATATTATCAAATTATAGCCTTTCAATTGTGAATATGACTTACGATAACTAGACCACTTAATATAACATATCTTTTTTTTTTTTTTTTTTTTTTTTTGAGATGGAGTCTCTCTCTGTTGCCCAGGCTCGAGTGCAGTGGCATGATCTCGGCTCACTGCAACCTCTGCCTCCTGGGTTCAAGCGATTCTCCTGCCTCAGACTCCTGAGTAACTGGGATTACAGGTGCATGCCACTATGCCCAGGTAATTTTTGTATTTTCAGTAGAGACCGGGTTTCACCATGTTGGTCAGGCTGGTCTCAAACTCCTGACCTCGTGATCTGCCCACCTCGGCCTCCCAGAGTGCTGGAATTACAGGTGTGAGCCACTGCGCCCAGCCAATATTGTATCTCTTGAAGGTCTACTTTGTACTCAGTTGTTTTGGGCACTTCGAAAGAAGAAATGGCCCAATCATCCCAATCTTCTGCTGTCTTTTTTTTTGAGATAGGGTCTCACTCTGTTGCCAGGCTGGAGCGCGGCTGATCATGGCTCACTGCAGCCTCGACTTCCCAAGGCTCCTCCCACTTCAGCCTCTTGAGTAGCTGGGACTACAGATGCACACCACCATGCCTTGCTAATTTTTTTTTTCTTTTTTTTTTTTTTGTGGAGATGGGGTTTTGCCATCTTGCCCAGGCTGATCTTGAACTCCTGGGCTCAAGCTATCCTCCTCCTTCAGCTTCCTGAAGTGCTGGAATTACAGATATGAGCCACTGTGTCTGGCCTGCTGTCATTTTTTTAAAAAAAGGAGCACATAAAGGGCATTTGACCCTTTTGGATGCTGCTGAAATTACTTAACATAATTCAAACTTCACTTTCTATATTGGCTGTATGCACCAGAACTTAGTATTAAGTTGAACTATTTAAAATCGTCAATGTCTTCTATTTTTGTTCTATTAAAAGCAATTTTTTATGATTTAATCTGATACCTATAATTTATTGAGCACCCACTAGATACATAACTGTATTCAGTACATATGGAATATTCAAGTTCTAATGGCAGTACCTTTGGGAACTGCTGTTGAAGAAAAGCTCACTGCCATGGATACTGTTATGAATTTGGGGATTTCCTAGCAGGCATGAAGGGATAAAAACAATTGAGCACCAGAGATAAATTTGGGATTTATATTTAACATCTTCTAATCTTTACCTTAAGAGCACCTCAGTCAATAGTAAGGATCATAAACTTTATTTGCAAACAACATGAATAGTGAATAGAGTGTATAATGTATTTCATCATAAAATGGTTTCTTATTTACTGATGGAGAGCAAAGCTCAATGGCAGATTAACTCTACAAATCAAGAGAATATGAGAATCAAAGGCCAGAATCCAGGATAATGAGCAAAACTCCTGGAAGAGCACTAAGACCAGTCCTGCTAGACTTTTGAACTGACTTCCCAAACTGAATGTTATGACCCAATGGAGGCTAGGTGTGGTGGCTCACACCTGTAATCCCAGCACTTTGGCAGGTCGAGGCAGGTGGGTCAATTGAGGTCAGGAGTTCGAGACCAGCCTGGCCAACATGGTGAAACCCTGTCTCTACTAAAAATACAAAAATTAGCTGGGCATGGTGGTGCATGCCTGTAGTCCCAGCTACTCAGGAAGCTGAGGCAGGAGAATCGCTTGAACCCAGGAGGCAGAGGTTGCAGTAGGTCAAGATTGCGCCACTGCACTCCAGTCTGGGTGACAGAACAAGACCCCATCTCAAAAAAAAAAAAAAAAAAAAAAAAAGCCCAGTGGGGCCAAAGATGGAGAGTTCACGGTTCGCCTGAAACTTTCTTGGTCCATGTCACCATGAGCACTTAGCAATACTCAGAATATCCAGCTGCATGCTGTGTGGAGTTGAGCAAAAACAGTTCTTTCAGGTGAAGCTGCTGGCACTAACAGCACTTACATGCCCTTTTCTAATTTTGAACAACTCAGGATCTGCAGGGAAATAGAATTCCCATAAAAATCTTTAAAACTGAAGGATACAGTCATCCAACCTTCACTCCCAAGTCCATCCAAACTGTAATTAGAAAAATGCACTCTTATTTGCCTATTCTATCATTTTAAAAGGCCAATTAAAGGCAAAATGAATCACCATGATTTTTAAATTATATTCTATCATTTTGCCTAGAAAATGGTAGATTTTTATACAGGCCTCCCTGGGAGTTTTGAGAGAATCTGGAATATCTGTTTAGAATTATAGATATCTGCCAAGTGCAGTGGCTCACACCTGTAATCCTAGCACTTTGGGAGGCGGAGGCAGGAGGATTGCTTAAGGCTAGGAGTTTAAGACCAACCTGAGCAACATAGTGAGATCATGTCTCTGCAAAAAATAGCAATTAGCCTGGCATGGTGGCCTACATCTGTGGTCCCAGCTTCTCAGGAGGCTGAAGCGGGAGGATCACTTGAGCCCAGGAAGCCAAGGCTGCAGGAAGCTGTGATCGCACCACTGCACTCCAGCCTGGGCAATAGAGCAAGACCCTGTCTAAAAAAAAAAAAAAGAAAGAGAGAGAGAGAAAAAGGAAATGGCAGAGTATTGTACAGGTCTCCCTGGGAGCTTTGAGAGAATGTGGAATATCTATTTAGAAATATAAGAATCGGGGCCGGGCGCGGTGGCTCAAGCCTGTAATCCCAGCACTTTGGGAGGCCGAGACGGGCGGATCACGAGGTCAGGAGATCGAGACCATCCTGGCTAACATGGTGAAACCCCGTCTCTACTAAAAATACAAAAAACTAGCCGGGCGAGGTGGCAGGTGCCTGTAGTCCCAGCTACTCGGGAGGCTGAGGCAGGAGAATGGCATAAACCCGGGAGGCGGAGCTTGCAGTGAGCTGAGATCCGGCCACTGCACTCCAGCCTGGGCGACAGAGCGAGACTCCATCTCAAAAAAAAAAAAAAAAAAAAAGAAATATAAGAATCGTTCCAGGCTCTCTGGAGTCTTCCACCAGATGATGCACAAAGAACATCCCTAGTAAATAGGAACCCAAGAAAACAGCTGAAGGCCAATACTGATCTGTGACTCCTGCATTAGGAGATGGACTTCCAGAGTAGAAAGTGCCCCAGATCTCTTTTCCTTATTTGCTCCCCATTGCCACTGTATCTCCAACCCTCCTTCCTCCTCAACCACCACTATCAGATATGACAGGAACTCTCAGGTCAGAATGGGAGCCATAATTTCCTCAAGCTCATTTTGCTTTCAGTGAGTGCTATTTGGCCCTTGCAGAACCAGATGTTCCTTCTCTACACGTTGTTTTTTTTTTTTTTTTTTTTTTTGAGACAGAGTTTCACTCTGTCACTAGGCTGGAGTGCAGTGGCACCATCTTGGCTCACTGCAACCTCCGCCTCCCTGGTTCAAGTGATTCTCCTGCCTCAGTCTCCCGAGTAGCTAGGATTACAGGTGCACACCACCACGCCCAGCTAATTTTTTGGTATTTTTAGTACAGATGGGGTTTCACCATGTTGGCCAGGCTGGTCACGAACTCCTGACCTCGTGATTCACTCGCCTCAGCCACCCAAAGTGCTGAGATTACAGGCATGAGCCACCATGCCTGGCCCCTTCTCTACACTTTCAAAGCACATTGCTCATATTTCTCTGGGTTAACAAGGAAATAAAAGTATTCTTTTCTCCCATTGAATAACTTTTGTACCCTTGTCAAAAACCAATTAGCCATAAACATAAAGATTTATTTCTGGACTCTCAATTCTATTCCATTTATTTGTATGTCCATCCTTGTGCTAATACGACACATCTTGGTTATTGGAGTTTCATACAAAGTTTTAAAATCATAACATGTGTTGAGTCCTCCTACTTTGTTCTTCAGGGTTGCTTGGGCTCTTCTGAGTCCACCTCCTCACATGGTGGAAAACGCAGAAGAACAAGAGAGCACTCCATTCAACCTCAAGCCCTTTTGTAAGGGTATTAATCTCATTTATGAGAGTGAAACCTTCCCAGAGGCCACACCTCTTAATGCTGTTCCACTGGGGATTAAGTTTCAATATGAATTGTGAAGGAGACACCCTCATTCAAAACATAGCAGGCTTCCACATAACAGGCTCTGAAGGGTCAAGAGTAGGCTGCTGGTGCCTTCAAATAGTGTATTCCTTATAACTGGGAAAATAAGCCAAGTATTTCAGAGCCTGGTTAGTTCTAGAATATGAAATTCTAAAATATTGATAATGGTATGAAACACAGAAGAAAGAGAGAGAGAGGAAGAGAGGGAGGGAGAGAGGGAGGAAGGAAGGAAGGAAGAAATGAAGGAAGGAAGGGTAAGAGGGAGGGAGGAAGAAGGAAGGAAAGAAGGAAGGAGAAAGGAAAGAAAGAAAGGAAAGAAATGAAATGTATTGTTAAGAATGTGTAACAGACCATCTGATACAGCAATACCCAGATACTGGGTATCTACTCAAAGAAAAAAGAAGTAATTATATAAATAAGGCACCTGCATTCATATGTTTGTCACAGCACAATTCATAATTATGAAGATATAGAATAAACCCAAGTGCTCATCAACAGATGAGTGGATAAAGAAAACATGGTGTGTATGTATATATGGGTAGATGTAATGGAATACTACTGAGCCATTGGAAAAAAACAACGAAATACTGTCTTTGCAGCAACTTGGATGGAACTGGAGGCTTTTATCCTAAGGGAAGTAACTTGGGAATAGAAAACCAAATACCACATGTTTTTGACTTATAAATGGGAGCTAAGCTGTGGGGATGCAAGCAAAGTGCTGCATGCACAAGTATGCAGAGGCATGCAGAGTGGACATGGGAGACTCAGTGGGGGAGGCTGGGAGAGGAACATGGGATAAAAAATTACCTTTTGGCTACAGTGTACACTATTTGGATGATGGCTACACTAAAAGCCCAGACTCCACATTATACAGTTTATCCATGTAACCAAAAACCACTTGTACCTGTAAAGCTACTGAAGTGAAAAAAGAATGTATAACAGTAAATGGGTTTCATGTTCAGAGAGTGGTAAAGGAGCTGGGGGATGTTGATTCAAATTCTGTTAGGAAATTCTATAAGAGCATGATGATAGTTTAATTGGACAATGTAACTGAGTATCTTTGATAAAGAAATTTATTATTTGACTCTGGCTTCATTTAAAAAATATGGCCTCTTTTCTCCAGGAATAATATTCAAAATACTTGTCAATGGGGGCTAGCCCTAGCAATGGAGGAAGATTTTAGAAACCTTGGTTGTGCAAAATAAAAATGTTACTCCCTCCCTTCCTTTCTTCTTTCCCTTCCTCCCTCCTCCCTTTCTTCCTTCCTTCCTTCCTTCCTTCCTTCCTTCCTTCCTTCCTTCCTTCCTTCCTTCCTTCCTTCCTTCCTTCCTTCCTCCCTCCCTCCCTCCCTCCCTCCCTCCCTTCCTCCCTCCCTTCCCTTTCCTTCCTTCCTCCTCTTCTTCTTCTTTTTCCTCTTCTTCTTCCTCTTCCTCTTCCTCTCTCTCTCTCTCTCTCTTTCTTCCTTTCTTTGCAGAGTCTTAGGGTCTTGCAGGCTGGAGTACACTGGAAAAATCATGGCTCCCGGCAGCCGTGGACTCAGGCAATCCTCCCACCTCAGCCTCGTGAGTAACTGGGACTACGGGCATGCATGACCATGCCTGGATAATTTTTGTTAAATTTTCTGTAGAGACCAAGGTTCCCTATGTTGCCCAGACTGGTCTGGAACTCCTGGGCTCAAGCAATCATCCTGCCTTAGCCTCCCAAAGTGGTGGGATTATAGGCATGAGCCACTGTGCCTAGCCCAAAGTGTTAGTCTTATGGCTGCTAAACTGTGGAAAGGTCTGGAGGTTTTTAGAGATGGGGATGGGGCAATCTGAGGAGGGAGTGGGCACTCTCTGGTTTGGGGCAGTAGTCATGTATCAACTGGATAAGAATTGTTTCGTAATATTTTCTAATACTGATACAGTCATACCTGTTTTTCTCTTTAATTAATTGAATTGAGCATCGTACAGCTCACCTTTTAATGGAGCTATCAAGGCAAGAGTGCTGAAGGACTTCAGAGAACAGAAAGGTTAATGTCAGGACAAGAGTTAAAAAGTTGTTAAGATTTAGACAGGTACCACCCTGGGCAACATTGCAAGACCTTGTCTCTACAATATATATAAAAAATTAGCTAGGCATGGTGGTGCACATCTGTAGTCTCAGCTACTGGGGAGGCTCAGGTGGGAGGATTGCTTGAGCATGAGAAGTTGAGGCTGCAGTGAGCCACAATTGTGTCACTGCACTCCAGCCTAGGTGACAGAGC
The DNA here is from genome assembly GCF_003255815.1 of Theropithecus gelada. Taxonomy (NCBI): domain Eukaryota; kingdom Metazoa; phylum Chordata; class Mammalia; order Primates; family Cercopithecidae; genus Theropithecus; species Theropithecus gelada. The sequence continues at coordinate 109,557,570 of NC_037673.1, read as the reverse complement.
AAGACTCTAGCCTGGGCGACAGAGTGAGACTCCGTCTCAAAAAATAAATAAATAAAAAAATAAATAAAAATAAATAAAAAAAATAAATAAATAAATAAAAAGATTTAGATAGGCAAATGGAGCTAACACTCCATGCAGGAGAAAGAGCAACAGGAAAATACATTAATGTGGGAATGAGCTTGGGAAAGAGAGTAAGAAGACACCTTGACTTGCATTTAAATGGAAGAAATGTTTTCCATTCAAGTAGTGAGGGATAAAAATGTATTGAAGAAAAAAGGGAATCTACAAAAAAACCTAAAGATAACATAATTTTTAATGGTAAAAGACTGAATGCCTCCCCACCACCCTGCCAAGAGCAGCAAAAGACAAAGATGTCTGCTCTTTCCATTTCTATTCAACATTATACTAGAGATGCTAGCTAGGACAGCTAAGTAAGAAAAAGAAATAAAAGTCATCCAGATTGTAAACGAAGAAGTAAAAAATATCTCTATTTGCAGATGACATTATCTCATATATAGAAAATTCCAAGAAAACACCAAAAGATTAGAACTAATAAATGAGTTCAGCAAGATTGCAAGATATAAGATCAATATACAAAAATCAATTGCAATTCTGTACATTCATAAACAATCTAAAAATGTAATTAAGAAAAACATTTCATTTACAATAGATTAAAAAAGAATAAAATACTTAGGAATAAATTTAACAAGAGAAGTACAAGATTTATACATGGAAAACTACAAAATGCCTTTGAAAAGAATCAAAGCAAACCTAAGTAAATGAAAAGACACCTATGTTCATGGATTGGAAGACCTAATATTATTAAAATGTTAATATTCCCAAACTGATATACAGACTCAGTGCATGCCTATCAAAATTTTATCTGGCTACTTTGCACAATAACAAGCTGATCCTAAAATTCTTTGAAATGCAAGGGACTCAGAAGAGCCCAAGCAACCCTGAAGAACAAAGTAGGAGAACTCAACACATGTTATGATTTTAAAACTTTGTATGAAACTCCAATAACCAAGATGTGTCGTATTAGCACAAGGATGGACATACAAATAAATGGAATAGAATTGAGAGTCCAGAAATAAATCTTTATGTTTATGGCTAATTGGTTTTTGACAAGGGTACAAAAGTTATTCAATGGGAGAAAAGAATACTTTTTATTTCAATAAAAAGTGTTGGGACAACTGGATAACAATGAGAAGAACACAGTTGGACCTGTATATCACATGATAAAAAAAATTAACAAAAAATGGATCATTGACTTCAACATAAGGACTAAAACTAAAAAAATTATTAGATGAAAACAATAGGAGTAAATCTTTGTGACCTTGCATTAGGCAGTCATTTATTAAATGTGGCACCAAAAGCATAAGCAATAAAAGAAAAAATAGATAAATTGGACTTCATTAAATTAAAATTTTGATGTTTCAAAGTACTCTACCAAGAAAGGGAAAAGACAGCTCACAAAATGGGAGAGAATATTTGCAAATTTATATCTGTTAAAGGTCTAATCTACAGAATATATAAAGAACTCTTAAAATTAAACAATGAAAAGACAACCCAATTTAAAAATGGGCAAAGGATTTGAATAAACATTTCTCCAGAGAAGATACACAAATGGTCTACAAACACATGAAAAGATGTTCAACATTATCAGTCTTTAGGATAATGCAAATCAAAACCACATAGCAAGAATAAAGACAGTAAGTGTTGGCAAAGACGTAGAGAAATTGAAACCCTCATGCATGGCTGGTGGGAATGTGAAATGGTGTTACCATCTTGGAAAATATAGTAATTTGATAGTTCCTTAAAATCTTAAAGATAAAATTGCCCTATTACCAAGCAATTCCATTGCTTAGGTATATACCTGAGAGAATTGAAAACATACGTCCATATTAAAAACTTGCTCACAAATGTTCATAGCAACATTATTCATAATAGTTAAAAAATGGAAACAACAAAAATACCTATCAATTGATGAATGGATAAACAAAATATGGTAAACCCATACAATGGAATATTATTTGGCAATAAAAAGGAATGAACCATTAATACATACACAACATGGATAAAACTTGAAGACAGGCTAAGTGAAAGAAGCCATATACAAAGAGCCGCATATTGTCTTACTCTATTTATATGGACTGTCCAGAGACACAAAGTAGACTTGTGTTTGCCAGGGCTGGAGGAGGGATGCATACAGAGTGACTGCTAATGAGTATGAGTTTCATTTGGGGGTGATGAAAATGTTCTAAATAAGATAGTGGCGATGGCTGCACAACTCTGTGAACCACTAAATTATGTTAAAAGGTAAATTTTATGATATGTGAATTATCCATTAATAAAACATAAACTATAACTTGTAGAATGACATTATGGAAAACTGTACTTTGGAGAAAAATCGCTGGGCTGGAGTATGTGGAATGCTTTGGAGTCATATCATTAAGTTATAGGGACCGAAATGAAAGGTGACAAGGCCTGGGGAAGGTGCTGCTAAGCGGTAAAAGTGGAGGGCAAGTAGGGACGAAAGGGCTAAATGACTGGAAGAGAAGATGAAGGGGGGGAACTGAAAATGACTCCAAACTTATTAGACTGGAAACTGTGATTCCATTTACACGAATTTGTAAGCTGCAATTAAAGTTAGTTTTTGGTGGAAGGTGACAAATTCCGTTTTAAACAGTTTTATAGTGATGACAGGACTTAGCAAGAGTGTCTGGTAGTCACATAAAGAATATTAACTGGAACACAGGTAAGGGTGGCTGGAGATGCCAATTTAAGAGGATTTGCTTAGAACGGGAAGTTTGAGCTCTTGTGATAATCATGCAAAACAACTGAGGATGGCTGGGAGAGGGAAGCTGACTTACCAAGGTAGGCAGGAGCCCATTCTTCATGCCTCAGCGTGTCCCTATAGGAAATCCCAACCACAGCAGTCCATCCATGGGCACTTCATGAACTCAAAGGCTAGGAAGGTGGCTTTCCCAGCCTGTGCCTCAGACCTTCCTTCACCCCCAGCTTGATACAATACCAGGTTAACTGACTCCTTTATTATTAAGTATATGAGGCATCATATTATACTGATTTTTTTTTTTTTTTTTTTGCCCCTTTTGGGTAGGTGCTGTAACATTCTAGCTAAGAGATAGTAATGGAATGATGCTGTTTTAGCCCAAACGGCTCCAGAAATAACAATGGCAGGCATTTGGAATTCATTTAATTTAAGCATGTTCGCCAAATTTTACTAGATCTATTTTTATGCATCTATTTAAAATACTTTTTTTTGTTTTCCTCTCCAGGAAATTGACCATATGCAGGTACTCTTGGGAGGACTTAAAACTTTTTTTTTTTAACTTGGATTTCCAAATCTCTAACCTCTGCTGATTAATTTTCTTTTCCATAGAAAATGTGATATAGTTTAAAGAAATTTGGAGAACAAATGAGTAAAAATTTCTGAAAGATACTCTGAATACACAGACACTAAGTTTTAGGCTCGAAAATATCTAATCAGACAGTGCAGGGGGTTTTGATGCATCACATGATGCTTGCATAAAGTAGTAAATCTCAAATCATTATCAAATCCCCACTGACAATGTCATAGATGTTGATACCAAATGATTGTGGGTTATTAGGATGCCTAGGCTGGGTGTGAAGCAGTCTGTAAGTGTAACTAATGAGACAGACAAACACCACAGGGGTGCTTTCTTTGCTTGAGTTATATTTGCAGTTGGAGAAGGTTGGGTTTTTGTTTGTTTTTCTGTATGTGAGATGTAATCTGGAAATAGTCTTCAAGTACTTCTTTTCTTAGCCAGTTTTAAACATAGACTAACCAAATTATCTACTGCATCCCAACTATTTTTTAGCAGTAAGTCACTGGGTCTAAAGCAGTGTAGCTGACTTCATGAACAATAAGATGAAGACCTGGCCATGATGGGACTGACTTCAGTGAGCACTTTCAGCAGGGGTCAACCATGCTAACAGCCCAGATTCTCTAATCCTTGCAGAGGTGCTTCTGCTAACTTGACTGAAGGGATATAGTAAAGGAAGAAAAGCTTAGAAGTAGAAGTAGAGACTTTGGTTCAAGATCTCATTCTCATAGTTTACTAATAGTGAGGCTTTGGGCAACATACTTCCCAAAAGTTACCTCCAGGCCGGCGTGGTGGCTTGAGCCTGTAAACCTAGCACTTTGGGAGGCTGAGGCGGGTGGATCACCTGAGGTCAGGAGTTTGAGACCAGCCTGGCCAACATGGTGAAACCCCGTCTCTACTAAAAATACAAATAAATTAGCTGGGCATGGTGGCTGGCACCTATAATCCCAGCTTCTTGGGAGGCTGAGGCAGGGGAATCACTTGAACCTGGGTGGCAGAGGTTGCAGTGAGCCGAGATCACACCATTGCCTAGGTGACAGAGTGAGACTCTGTCTCAAAAAAACAAAAAGTTATCTCCATATGCTCTCTCAGTGTTTTCACTTCCTACACACCATTCAATCCACACTTATCTAATTTCTATCACCACCTTTTAATGACATTGATTCTCCCAAGGTCCCTAGTAATCTCCAAAGCGAGATGACACTTCTTCATTGTCAGTTTTCTTAAACTCTCAGCAGCATCCCACACAGGTAATACCACTGTCCTTCTTTTTGTTTTTGTTTTTGTTTTTGAGATGGAGTCTCACTCTGTCGCCCAGGCTGGAGTGCAGTGGCACCACCTCGGCTCACTGCAAGCTCCGCCTCCCGGGTTTACGCCATTCTCCTGCCTCAGCCTCCCGAATAGCTGGGACTACAGGTGCCCGCCACCACACCGGGCTAATTTTTTGTATTTTTTAGTAGAGACGGGGTTTCACCATGTTAGCCAGGATGGTCTCGATCTCCTGACCTCATGATCTGCCTGCCTTGGCCTCCCAAAGTGCTGGGGTTACAGGCATGAGCTACTGCACCCAGCCAACAACTGTCCTTCTTAAAACATGACACAGTTTTCAGTTTTTCTGTTCTTCTCTGGATGTTCTTTCTTGATCTTTCTTATGATTCTATTCGCAGAAATTTGTAAGCTGCAATTAAAGTTGGTTTTGGTGTAAGGTAATTCCTATCCAACCTGAAAGTATTAAGGATCTCAAGGATAAGTCCTGGGACTGCATTATGTTTTACTCACTGTCTCCCTTGGTGACCTCATATGTTCTCATGACTTTCAACATCAACTATAATCTATATGCCAATAAGTTCCAAATCATCATCGTATGCTGGAGTCTCTCATGAATCTAAGATGCATATATGCAACTGCTATTGATATCCCCCTAGATGTCAAAGAGGAATCTCAGATTTAATACATCCAACATGGAACACTTGATTTCCTCTGCCAAACCTGGTCCTTCCTCACATCAAGCCAAAAACTGGTAGTCATCCTTGATTCCTATCTTTCTCTCATTACCTGTATCCAATCATTCACTGAATCCTGGTCCATTTTACCTAAAAAATACATCTCAAGTCCATTTCTTACCATCTCCATTGATTTCACCGAGTTCTAAGCCACAAACATCCTCTTATCTGGACCACTGCAATAGCCTTTAACAGGTTTCCTTGCCTTACTTTTATGGTACTTCAACCCCGTTTTTACACAGAAGGAATAATTATCTTGCTTTAACTTGTTGATTTTGAAGATTTGTACACATACAATTGGACAAAGAGTAGCACGAATTCCCACATACCTATCACTGAGCTATAACAGTTATCAATTCATCATTACAGTTTGTTTCATCAATAACCCCATCTATCTTCCCGCCTCTTCCAGTACTTTGACGTGAATCCCAGACATCATGTCATTTTACCCCTAAATATTTTAATATATCTCTAAAATACAGGGATTCTTTTTCTTTAAATGTAACCACAAGACCATTAACACATCTAAAAAAGTAATAATTTCTTAACATTATGAAATATCCAAAAAGTATATTTCTGAATACTGTATAAATATGTAATTTTCACAATTCATAATTTTTATAGTGACTTTGTTTGAATCAAGATCTCAATAAAGTCCACATATTGCCATTGGTCAATGTGTCTTTCAGTCTCTTTCAATATGCAGAGTTTTTCTTTTGGTGATTTCTCACTTGCTCATTTGCCTTTTTCCCTTTGCATTTTATTTGATGAAGAAACCACATTGTTTTGTCTAGTAGAGTTATATAGGGGTTTTTTTGTGGTTAATGTAACATTTCTTCGTGTAAAAACTGCTAAGGTGGCTCTGTAGGTGATAATGTTTTCTTACATCGGAAATCATGTGTCTGGTTGTATGTCCTTTTGTAATGTTAGTAGCCATTATGCTAAATACTTAAATCTATTAATTCATTAAGGATTGCAAAATAGGGATATTCTCTCAATTCTTAATTTCTTAGCAGCGATACTTGTATGAGGGAGGAACTGTCCTTGGTTTTTACTTTTTAGGTTACCTAGTGGTAAAGCTTGTGAAGACATAGATTTACCTTTTAAAAATGTAAACTGGATCATGTCTTTGCCCTGTAGAAAGTCTTCCTGTGGCATCTTCATGCACACAGTGAAATGTGTAGTCTGTACATATCCTGCATAATTTGGCTCTGACATGATCTTTTTCATCATGTTCCATCACTACTAGTAAACTATTAGAATGAGCTTAAATTTCAATTAAATAAAAACTTGACGTTTATTCAAATGTATTGAAAAGGTCAAGCCCTTTGCTCCCCTAGGCTTTTTGCCCTTACTGTTCCCTCTGCCTGTCCACCCTTCCCTCACTTTTTGCCTAGTTGGCTCCTTCTTTACCTACATGCTGAAATGTCTTCTCTGCAGAGGCCTTCTCTGACCTTTTCACTTAAGGGGCCTGCTCTCCCCTATCATAGCTCCTGTTTAATTCCTTTGTAGCATCCAACACAAACTATAACTATCTTTTTTTCTTTTCTTTTCTTTGAGATGGAGTTTCGCTCCTATTGTCCTATAACTATCTTTTTTTCTTTTCTTTTCTTTGAGATGGTGTTTTGCTCTTGTTGGCCAGGCTGGGGTGCAATGGCGTGATCTCAGCTTGCCACAACCTCTGCCTCCCATGTTTAAGTGATTCTCCTGCCTCAGCCTCCCAAGTAGCTGGGATTACGGGCATGTGCCACCACACCTGGTTAATTTTGTATTTTTAGTAGAGATGGGGTTTCTCCATGTTGGTCAGGCTGGTCTTGAACTCCTGACCTCAGGTGATCCACCTGCTGTGGCCTCCCAAAGTACTGGGATTGCAGGCATGAGCCACCGTGCCCGGCCTGTAACTATCTTTTAAAATGTATTTATTAATCATTTCCCATCAAGAGTGCTAGCTCTGTGAAAGCAGGGATCTTTTCCATCCCATACACCACTGAATCCCAGGGCACATGCAGGACAATATCTAACACACAGTGGGTGCTTTACTTTTTCTGAATGAACACCACAAACTTGGTGAACCTACATATCCTCATCCATATGAATGGGATGCAGGGATGAGCTAGGTAACAACAGAATTCCTTGCAGGATGTCCATGTTTTTCTCTGAGGACATAGAGATGAGGATACGGATCATCCATGGTAATGCTTCCTGAGTTCTTCATGTTGTAGTTCCTTGAGCAAATGATGTTTGTTGCGGGGCAGGCCATTGAGGCTGGTGAGAGGCTCCCAACCCAGGACCTAAGAGAGGAGCTGGTCTGGTAATTGATCAGAAGACCACAGGAGTTTGGAAAGGGAGAGCATTTCTGGAGTCACAGGGGTGGGAGAGTGGGGTAAGCTTATAGATTTAGGGCAGGAAATTCTTGGAGTATATACTTTGAAGGCTCCCTAATTTTTATGATCCTCAAGGACTCAAAGGACTGGAACTTCCTGAATCTTCATAGGGTTCTGAAATCTCCCTATGCCCTCAAAATTCACTCTCTTCAGGAAATCCCACCAATTTAAGAATTATTTCAAAGCATTCTCCTTTTGTACATTTCAAAAACTTTGTACATTTCAAAGTTACAATGTAAACACTTTGGGCATGGTTGAGAAGATTATTCATGTGTGTGTGAATTAGTTTAACCAGACTGCTTTCAACCTAAAATCTGAGGTATCAGCATTTTGTTTAGCTTGAGAGAGTCAATGGAGAAGGGGACAATTTTAGAGTTTGGGTACTCTTGTGGGCTGGAGGACAGGCTTCCTCAGCACAGTGGACTGCTGGGGTAGGCAAGGATGGCTGGGGCACTCCAGGGGTAGAAACAGTGGACCAGGCCAACTAGTCCCAAGGTTTTCGGTTTCCCTAGTGCTAGAGGTTCAGAGTTTTTAATCAAGATTGCTTCAATTAACCTGATGTTTATCACCAGTAGAGGGTACAGACCAGACCCAGAATCTATTCTTTCTGCCATGTAGAGATTCACTGAAGTCAGCAGCCATACACAGAGAGGCCAGACTGCCCCAACAGCAGAAAGGTGATGCCAGTGTGCCCACAGCATGGTATTGGTGCACAGCCTCATCCAGTCATGCCCAGGGCAGCTTCCACTTACCCAAAAATGTTCCTAGGACTACTCCTGCCTCTTCTCATCCCAGGGACCAGATGAGAAGAGACTAGGCTTTATAGAAGACAAGACCTCAGGAAGGAGAGGAACCCAAGCACCAGGCTATTGCTTGATTGCAAAGCAGGTTTTCCTTCTTCTCCCAGACCTTCTCCCTCATCCTGATAAATTCCCCTGCCACCTCCTGCCCACACCTCTCCATAGGAGCTTAATCCCTGCTGAAGCAGGAGGACTTGGAAAAGCTTTCTTGGAGCGTTCATATTAAGGCAGCCACAGTATAACAGGATTTGTAGGCATGTAGATTTATATACTTGGTAAACCCTGGCAAGCTCTAATTGTGAAACCTTTTTCTTATAGCCTGAAACCTACTTGGGGCTTTATTCTTTGGTGTGTTGAGATGACACAATGAGTTGGTCCTTACGTTTCTAACATTCTTATAATATTGAGCCAGTTGCATTCTTGTTCAAAGTAATATCTTAGCTTTCTTGATAGCAGAGATCCAAGACAATGAGGTTAAAAAAAAAAAAAAGTAAGACATTTAAATTACCTCCAAAAAAATCATTTCATGGAATTTTAGATTATAAGAAAACCAATCTAGACTCCCCCTCAAGGCAAGAAGCCCTACTCTTTTTTTTTTTTTAAAGATGGAGTCTCACTCTGTCACCCAGACTGGAGTAGAGTGGTGCAATCTCGGCTCACTGCAACCTCTGCCTCTTGGGTTCAAGCGATTCTCCTGCCTCAGCCTCCTGAGTAGTGGGGATTACAGGTGTGCGCCACCACACCCAGCTAATTTTTGTCTTTTTAGTAGAGATGGGGGTTTCACCATGTTGGTCAGGCTGGTCTCGAACTCCTGACCTCGTGATCCACCTGCCTCGGCCTCCCAAAGTGCTGGGATTACAGGCGTGAGCCACTGTACCTGGCTTGGAAGCCCTACTCTTTACATGCAATGGGGTTCAGCATGTCCCACATATACTTGAACAATTTCAGGAGTGGAGATCACAACTACTTATTCCCTTGCATTGACAGACATTTCTCTGTCTTACTTTCCTTGAGTCAGAATCTGATTACAAATTATCATTAGTCTTCGTTCCCCTTCACAACTGCAAAGAGGTAGTTTACTTGTCAAATAAGTGTTATCAGTTATTATATCTCTGAATTCTTGTCTTCCCTACTGTATACATTCTCCAGTTCTCCCAAACGTTTCTGTTCTCCTAGGAAGAAGTATCAGCATCCCCTCTTCTCCAAGCCTACTCCAAAGCTAATCTCATAGTTTTTGTCCTTCCCCACACTACCCCCCAGGCTTTTCTCCCTTTTTAGGAACTTTGCTCCATCTCCTGGTTTCCCTTAGCTCCAGCCTACGAATACACCCATTCTACTCTCTATTCAACATTGCTTATCTACTTCAAAAGATAGTCTTATCTCCCAATTTCCGGTCATCATCAGATTTATGGAAAGAATCATGCATGGTCACTACCCCCAGTTTCTCCTCACTCCCTATGGTAATTTATCTGCCTTCTTTCTCCTCAGCTTTATAGAAATCTATCTTTGAAGGACAGTAATGTCTTTGAAATGACCTTGTCAGTCAGTAGGCTTCTCTACCCTCTGTAATATATAATATTGATGCTGCTCCTCCTTGACATCTTCCTTAGACTCCCAGATGCAGAGGTCTCCTGGTTATCTTCCCATTTCCCTAACTGACCTTCTCTATCATTTCCTCTTTTATTGTTTGGCCTCCATAAAAACAAAACAAAACAACCTTCCTTAAGATAGTATCCTTAGACCACTTTTCTTCTCACTGCCCTCTCTTCCTAGGCAAATTTACCTAATTTCACGGTTTTGTTTATTATTCTAACAGAGATAACCTCGAACCTCCATCTCCAGCTCAACCCTGACTTATCTCTATAGTTCCATTTCAAGCTCCTGCTGAACATCTCCACTTGAATATCCAGATGCCACCTCAAACTCATGATACCACAAACCTAATTTCCTCCCAAAGCTATTTATTCTCTGGAATTCCTCATTTTGTTGAGGACATTACCTTAACCCCAATCAGCCAAGTTCTAGATCTATAAATCGTTTTTAAGTTCTCCTCTTTTCTCCATAATTTCCATCTACTTTCTTTCCACAGAGTCTCTTACATCTGCCCCCTCCTGTCTATTTCCATTGTCCCTTCTTTTTTTTTTTTTTTTGAGACGGAGTCACTCTGTCACCCAGGCTGGAGTGCAGTGGTGCGATCTTGACTCACTGCAACCTGTGCCTCCCGATTCAAGTGATTCTCGTGCCTCAGCCTCCTGAGTAGCTGGGACTACATAGTGCGCACCACCATGCCCAGCTAAGTTTAGTACTATTACTATTTTTTTTTTTTGGAGATGGTGTCTCACTCTGTTGCCCAGGCTGGAGTGCAGTGGTACAGTCTTGGCTCACTGTAACATCTGCCTCCCAGGTTCAAGCGATTCTCCTCCTCAGCCTCCTGAGTAGCCGGGATTACAGGTACTTGCTACCACACCCAGCTAATTTTTTGTATTTTTAGTAAAGATGGGATGTCACCATGTTGGCCAGCCTGGTCTCAAACTCTTGACCTCATGATTCTGGTAGAGACAGGGTTTCACCATGTTGGCCAGGCTGGTCTTGAATTCCTGACCTCCACCCACCTCAGCCTCCCAAAGTGCTGGGATTACAGGTGTGAGCCACCACGCCTGGCCGTCCCTTCTTAATTCAGGCCCTTTCGACCTCTTGCTGAACTGCCTTGATAGTACAATTGGCATGTTAATTTCCCACTTTCAGCCTACCACATCTGCTGCTACCAGATTGTGGTGGAGTTGAATCTTATGTGAAGTATAAGTATTGAAGTATTCAAGTCATTGTTTATGAAGAAAATCTCATACAATCAACATTACCCTTGAAAATGCCTTATATTGTCTATAAAGTAGAATCTACAGACACTGCTTCTCAGTAAGTTCAACACTGCTAATTTTTCCTCCACTTTTGGAACAGATTACTTTTCTTTTGGTTGAACACCAGATGAAGTCATCTGCTTGGTTTTAGGGGTGGTGTCGTATGAAAAATATGTATCTTTAAACACCAGAATCACATTCAACACTAGCCTATCTGAGTTCATATTAGTTACTCATGAGTGTGATTCAAATCTACTGGAGTATCTAAAAGCACAGCTCTGATCTCCATTATTTCTGTGCTAAAAAACCTTTAGTGGCTCTCCATTGCCTATTGAGAAGGCCCATTTCTTTAACATGGCACTTAAAACTGTTCACTATCTGACATCAGCCCCCCTTTCTCACCCAGCTTATGCTCCAGAATGGAATGCCTGTGATCCCCCATGCCCACTCTGCACATTCCAGTCTCCATCCATACTTTCTCTCACAGTGGCCTGGAATGCTTTCCCCTTACTTCTCATCTATGCTGGGCTCAGCCATTCTTCACAGGTCAACTCACATGCTGCCTCTTCTAAGATTCCTTCACAGAGTCTTCTCTCCAGACCCTGTCCAGACAAAATCATGTTTCCCTCCTCTGAACTGCAGTCACTCCTCATTTGTACTGTGTTTATGGCAAGTATCATTTTCTATCTAGAACTGTCATTTCTGCTTATGTTTTACAAGACTATAAACACCTTCAGGGCAGGGGCACTGCTTGAGTCTTCTTCATAGTTATGTATACACCACCATTTTCAGCTTCAAGCATGCAGTTTTCAACAGATTTCAATGAAAAGATAAATTAAATAATGTAGCTTCCCATCTCCTCCCCCATGCAGAATGTGCTCTAGTTTGGCAGTGCCCAAGAACTTGGGACCCAGTGCTCTAGAAAGAGCAGCAAACGCTTCCTAATCCCAGCAGCGCCTCCATCAGGCAATGAATGAACTCAACAAGAATGGGGATGGGTAAAACGTTATATGCAAATAGTTGCACTCTGCCCCTTCTTAAAGAGCAAAATAAACATGAGTTTTAAAAAAGACCATGGACCTTAACAATACAATGGCTTTTTCACAGAAAGCTTCAGGAAATGCCAAGTTCTGTTATTGGGGATGGAGACATTTTGTCCCCATTGTGTAGAAAGAGACTGATGAGGTTTCTTAAGCAATCTCGCAGACCTACTGTTTTGAAGCATCAGAACATTTTTCTGTGCATCTCAAATTCAGTGGAACTTTAACTTTGTGGAGAGAAAAATCCTAGTTCCCCTTTTCCCCCATCTCATCTCTCTCCCAATAGACACAGGATGTTTTACCTCTGGAACTCAAAGTTGAAGGGGAGCTCAGATCCCAGGGGTTGACTGGGTATAACAGCCCCTTGAATCTTTTCTGAATCATACTTCACACTCCATAAATACAAATCTACCTGCGCTCAAACGAGCAGGAAGATTTTTAAGGAAGGTCTGGGGGTTGGGGAGCCTATCTGACATCTTTCAAGGGATGGGGCCTCTATCTTCATTACGAACATGCAGAGAAATGTACTCTGCCCCAGTGACAGACAGAGGGAGTCTGACAGTGAATTTACACCCGTAATGTTGACTTTAGACTGATCAGGGAAAATGACTATCCTGCACCCTTGTAAAATCTTAATGTTCCGTGAGAAGTGCACTGCGTTGTCTGATGTACAGTGTTTAGGTTTGTCTTGACCTTATTAAATCATGGAAAGCGGCTCCCATGAGGGAAGTTTTTTTTTTTTTTTTTTTTTTTAAATTTCCTGCACGATTATTCAGGTGGCTTTTCCTGTTTCTTCTCCCCCTCCTGGACTCGGGTCCTTAATTACTATTGCAGAGAACTGGAAGGATGCCTGCTCTCCCAGCACGGTCTCCTCTCCTCGGCCTCCAGGCTCCTCGCCCCCACCCTTTTCTCCCTCTAGCCCCGCCTCCTCCGCGCACCCCGTGGCCAGCAGCTAGACAGCTGTGTTCAATCAGAAACCACTTACAACTCCAGTCGATTCAAAGGGGAAACTTCAGCGTGAAGTGCAGCTCCGCTCCGGCTCCCTCCAGCTTTCTTTCCTTCTCTGGAATCCGAGGCGCGGATCTTCCTCGCCCCACCGCCCTAGTTTTTTCGGGAGCTCGCCGGTGCCCTCTAGGGTGTCGGCTCGTGCTGGGAGGTGCCCTCAATCCTGGTAATGGGGGACGGCGAGGCACCGTAGGAGTGGCGAGGCGGCGCCCAGGGTGGCACTGCCCCGGAACGGGGCGCTGGGTGCGCGCGGGCGGGCAGGTCCCTGCGCGGGCTCCGCCGCTGCCGCAGCTGCGAGCGCGCCACGCCACCGAGCCTCCTGCAGCAATGGCTCGTCCGTGAAACGCGAGCCACGGCTGCTCCTTTTAAGAGTGCCTGCATCCTTCGTTTGCGCTTCGCAACTGTCCTGGGTGAAAATGGCTGTCTAGAGTAAAATGTGGCAGAAGGGACCAAGCAGTGGATATTGAACCTGTGAAGTCCAACTCTTAAGCTCCGAGACCTGGGGTACCGAGAGCCCAGCTCTGAAAAGTGCATCATGAATTCTGGAGTTGCCATGAAATATGGAAACGACTCCTCGGCCGAGCTGAGTGAGGTAAGAAACAGCTGAGGTCGGGAGCTAGGATTTCTCGGGCGTTTGCTTTTCCACAGATCCCTCTCCCCTCAACCTCCCCACAGCCCGACACCCTATCCCCCTGTGCTCCCAGTCTGGAGGCAGCGCAATTGAAGATTAATAGATTTTCTGGATCTTGTTTTAACTTGTAGTGCTACTCAGGAAATGACCTGAACTGGCTTGATATTTCAGTCTGAGATGAGTGGCTTAAAAAAGAAACAACCTCTCACCAAGCCGCGAGGCGTTTTACTCACGACAGTCTGCATCCCCTGTTCCTTCCCACCCACTTCCACTAATTTATATACACCATTTTATTTCCCTGATCGGTAAAATACACGGACATTCCAGATGAGTTTAAGCCAACGGTAACTAATTTGGTGGGGGTGGTGGTACTGAGGAGGACGCATTGGATTATTTCATCTCCCCTTTGGCTTCCACGTGCGATGCGTTTGGCTAAGTTCAGGCAAGGTGGTCTCTTCCCTAGGCTGAGATGAATGACCCGGCCCTGGGGAGGGGTCTGGAGAGGAAGCACTTCAAAGCCGCTTTAGAACTTTATTTCCTGCCGGGGTCTGGACTCCTAAGTCTTTGAGGCAAGCGCATTTACAATTCCTGGGCTCCCACTGTAACCTATCCACTTGAGTGTTTGAGACCAGCTTTGAAATTAAAGCCACATCAAACACTATGCAAATATGTGAGCGGTAAGATGCCCAAAGCCATCTTTTTTCATGACTTTAGGGATGCCTCGGGCACATCCCCCAAAGCTTTGAAAACCTGAAAAGTGGTGATGAGAAGCCGGTAGAACTGGGTGCTCAAAAGAAGAGGAAGTCTGTGCTCAGTGTCTACAGCTAGAGGCTTGGTGTCTGTGGGTTTCCCTCTTGATACCATCACTGAGCCATTCATGGGGGCAAAAGTAGCATAAGTAGTCCGTGTTTCTTGAGTATGGCTGAAGAGAGGAAAGAGGAAGAAAAGGAAAACAGTGTAAAAGCAGCCGGAAGGCAGATAATGGTGATGTCAGATTACCAATGGTGAAGGGCAAAGTGAAGGGATGGAGCCCTTGGTGGGTGTGTGTGAGGGAACACCTGGTGATGGGAAGGGGGGATTAAATGGGGTTGGGGGAAACCTAGGAGGTCTGCCGTCGGGCTGGTGAGTGCTGTTGGGCCCTGCCTGGTGCTCTTAAGTGTCCTGCTGCTGTGCTGTTCCTGCTCCGGTTCGAAATAGCATTTTGAGGTGCTGGCTGAATGGAGTAGAGCATTTCCTAATCGTACAGCTGTTGCCCCTGTGATGTAGAAGACTCAAGAAATGCTGAGAGTGAGACCTTAAAAATGGGAGGTGAGGGAGGAGGCATGAGTATTTAAGTGACTTTTGCCAATTTTATATTTAGACATAGGTCTCAAATCTGAACTAGAACCCCTGCTCCATCACTAACCCTGTTTCAGGAGAAGCCTTTGGTGATCTAAGGTCGTTGAAAACCCCAAAACTGAAGGCATTTCTTTTGCAGAGACTCTTTGCCAGGCCCTTCACAATGTTTCTATGCGGCAGAGTGCTGTCCAGTAACCTTTGTTTAAATGAATCATAGACTTAGGAGGAGTGAAGGAAGAGATGTGGATTGACTTTAGTCCTATTGGCGCATCCTTGAGCACATTGGGTGAGCAGAGAATATGACCCTCAGGTGCCACATAAAATTATCCATTTTTTTGCCTAGTTGTATCCACTCCTTAAGTAATCCCTATAAAGCTTGTAGGCAAATGAAAGAATTGAGAGTGCTTTGTGGTCCCTGCATTGGCTGGAAAAATATTTGAGCAGTTTATGACACAGTATTGTTCCTAAGGAAATAAGTTCCTTCCTCAACTATATCCTTTACCAGATGTTCTTTTCTTGTCATCGGTGTCTGCTCATTCATTTTTTGCTTTCTTTCAAGCCAGTTTTAGGTTCCATGGTTTAGTTGTACCTCTTTCCAATCAATGTTAGTTATCCTGCAAGTTGAATGGTAGTTATTTTTACTTTTTGCACGTATTTTTTTAAAATTTTTTTTGTTTTTGGGAGACGGAGTCTCAGTCTCGGCTCACTGCAACCTCTGCCTCCCGGGTTCAAGTGATTCTCATACCTCAGTCTCCCAAGGAGCTGGGATTACAGGCATGTGCCACCACCGCAGCTATTTTTTTTATATTTTTAGTAGAAATGAGGTTTCACTATGTTGGCCAGGCTGGTCTCTAACTCCTGGCCTAAAGGGATCCGCCCACCTCGACTTGTAGGTATTTTAAATTAGAATATGTGTAAAGATAATTTGTAAGGCAAGAGGGAGTGTGTGGTTCATACCTTGTGGACCCTAAATCTCAGTTCAATTTAACATGGGCAATAACTTTAGTGTTTACTGTTTTTCTAATATCCACAGAGCAATATCCATAGATTCACATACAATTCGTTTGTATTTCTCACATTAAATCTTTGGTGAAGAGTTTCTTTTCCCTGTCATTTTTCTCTTAAACACCGGTTTTCGCTTAATGTCTTGTAGGGCAAGGTTGCCATTCACTTTTGATAGTTGAGTCCTTCTCTTCACCTGGAAGCAGAACTAATAAAACCTCTCAGGGCCCCTTTAGTGCCATCTCTCTGATTGCCCAGGAGTCTCAATGCTGTCTGGAGGTCACTGTGGGGTCAGATTCAGCCTGATGTTCACTGGGCATTTCAGGAGCAGGAAGAACTCTGAAAAGACCTGCCATTATCCTGGGTATCATAAACAAAATGCCTCTCATTGGTGTTGACTTGTGGGCTTACTCCTTCTGTAAGGGTCCCCTAGACACAGGAGTCATTGACTCTCTGACAGTAATGTTGACACTGATTCTCTAACATCCTGAACTAGAGAGTGAGTTTAATCAGTTTCTGGTTGTAGTCTGCTGATCCTTGTTAGTGAGCGCAGCAAGCTTTGGTCAACCACTGAGGTGTTGGCCTCTGCGCCTAGTACTCCAGGAATGCTTGGATACTAGGAGGGATTTGGGTGTGAGGGCAACACAATTAGGAGACCTAGGGAGGGGTGTTGGGCCTGAGGTGTTTTGCATGTGTGAGTACTTCAAGATGGAAAACAGGAAATTCATGAGTGTGTTCCTTTTGTGTCTTTCATTTGAACAATAGTCATTTAAGATCCTGAGTTGATTACAGCAGATAGTAAAATTGCCTCCATGAACATTCAAACATATTTTTATGTATTTATTGAACATAAATGACTTATGTCAAGTCTGAACTTTTTTTGAAAGCAAAGGAATTCACAGCAGTAACAACAGAAATACAAAAGGAAAATTTAGACGGATAAACTAGTGATTTGTTCTTTTTTCTTGGCTATAGCTGTTCCTGTCATAAATATTTGAAGGATTTTTTTTTTTAAATTGAGATTAAGGAAGGACTTCAACATCAGGCAAATCAAAAGCACTGCAAAAATTAACTGTTTGACATTCAGCCTCCCTCCCCCATGGTCAAGAAGCTGAAGGGCCACACTTTAAGCAGCATTAAATTCTCCCAAAATCTGTCAAGGGACAGCTCTTGCATATTCTTCTTTGTGGTCATGAGTTTTAGGTCAGCAGTTAGCTCTATTGGTCTTGGTAAAATTTGTGGGGCTAGTATGTAGTTTACTCTTGTTAAATAATCCCAGGTACCTGGAAGGAAGATATCTTAAGGTTTAGCAGTATTAGGGTAAAACTTGACTTTACTCATTCTTGCAGAGTAGTTATCTGCTTGTTCTGGTTGTCTGGTAGACAGTTGCCTATTTATGTACAAAAATAAAAATTTATTTTTTAAAAATTTGTCCCTTGGCAATCATAATCTCTGGAGATGAAAAAATAGTCTTACTCAAAGAATTTGTACAAAGCAATCAACTTAAACTCTTTGCCTTTTAAACATTATTTAAACAATGGACTGACAAAATTCTGCATCACCATTTACTTAAAAACATTGGATGCCCCTGGAAATCGTATTTCCCTTACTTTCTTCTTAGATCCTCATTCACAGCATTTTGTGTCACATCATTCCACTTCTGAATTAGGCGGTAGAGGCAACTCTCCATGCTTTCACCATTTGCGTGTTGAGTAACTCCTGAAATGCCACCTCTTCATTGATGCTCTAATTAGAAGTAGAATTATATAGAAGAAAGTTGTTCTCTACCTAGATTATCTTGTGTAACTATCTCCAAGTGGCCATCTCACAGCTGTGCTATCCTTTCTCATCAAATTAATTATAAAATATCAGCATTGGACGGGGCCTGAAAGATCACCTAGTATTCACACACCCCTTTTTGCCTCTTTATACTCCTCTGTCTTTAGAAAATCACACTTCATTGTAATGAGCTGTTGAATATCTGTCTTAGCCATAGCCCTATAAGCATAAGAAGAGCAGGGTCAAGACCTGGTGCAGAATCCAACAAACTGCTCCAAAATTTAGAGGCTGAAAATAACCATCTTATTTACTCATGGATTTGCAGTTTGGGTAGAGTTCGGGGGGAAGACTTGTGTCAGTGACTAGAGCAAAAGGATTTACTTCCAAGATGGCTTAATCATATGAATGGCAAACTAATGTTGCCTGTGAACTGGGAGATCAGCTCAGTTTTCTTCAACATGGGCATCCCTATGTGGCTTGGGCTTCCTCTCAGCATGGCAGCTGGGTTCCAAGAAAGAGGAGGTAAAGCTGCCTGTTCTCTTAAAATATGGAACTGAAATGAGCACAGGATCATTTCTGTGTGTTCTGTTGGTTAAAACAGCTGTTCTCCCAACCAGATTAAGGTTAAAGAAGTAAGTGGAAAACACCTCTCCAATAGGGGTGTCACAAAGAATTTGCAACCAATTTTAACCCACCCCAGAAGCCACAAAATGACAGAGCCTTGTCTAAAACCCTGATTTCTTTCCTTTTTTCTTTCTTTCTTTCTTTTTTTTTTTTTGAGATGGAGCCTCGCTCTGTTGCCCAGGCTGGAGTGCAGCGACTCTATCTTGGCTCACTGCAACCTCTGCCTCCCGCGTTCAAGCAGTTCTCCTGCCTCAGCCTCCTGAGTAGCTGGGATTACAGGCACGTGCCACCACTCCTGGCTAATTTTTGTATTTTTAGTAGAGACAGTTTCACCATGTTGGTCAGGTTGGTCTCGAACCCTTGACTTTGTGATCCACCTGCCTCAGCCTCCCAAAGTGCTGGGATTACCACCGCACCCGACCTTAAAACTGTGATTGCTTAATTCCCAATGTCTGGCAATGGTTTTTAGTTTTTGGTTTTGTTTTGCTTTATAGCTATTCATTTTGTGGTTTGTAATAACTCTGAATCACATTTTCTAAGCACTTCCCAGATATTGACATGCTTGTCAAAAACTCTGAGGTACCTTCTGTTATGCCCGTGTTACAGGTTAGAAATTACGGCATAAGAAGGGGGAAAAGCATATCGAAACTACACAGACTGTAAAAGGTGGAGTGAAGATTTGTGCCCAGGTAGTCTTTCTCCAGAGCTCCACCATGTGCACATTAATTCCTTTCATTAGCTTCTGTTACTGCCCTCAGTTTTTGATCACATGTTACAAGGAGGGAGTATTCTATTTAATAAGCCTGTTTAACCTGATTTGTATTGTAATCCCTATGCAATACCCAGATAAGTGTTTTTGATAAAAATGAAATGGATATGATTAGAGTAAAGGGATATAGTCACTGCCATAGCCTCCAAGTGGTGGAGGAATTCAAAGCATTGACTTTCCAGAGCCCTAAAAGCAGATTCGTTGATAAGGAATAGTTGTGATCTGCATTCAGTGGGGATTGGGAGGGAGGTTTCTATTTCTTTTCACTGCAAGGAAGGTGGAATATTACAACCTGAGACCCACTACCTGTGTATTCAGAGGCATCTCAGAGATTGATGTTACAATATTTGAGGTGCCAGAAAGAGAAGAATAAAGCTTTAAATATCTTAAGAATTAGGGCTTTCCCACCCCTGCAGGCAGGGCTTTAGGTTCCTTCTATAGTTGGCCAAATCACTGTGGGGCTGCAGAGTGCCGAGTCTTGGGGAGAAAGCCAAGGGGACCCAGTGAAGTTAGTGGCCATGGCTGCATGGCAAGGCAGCGGCTGACAGCCAGGTCTTGAAGAAGCACATGCTGAACATGACATTGAGGTCCTGAGTCAAATGCAGTGGATAAGGTGAAGTCGATCAAGCCACAGAGATGTGGCTGGAACCAGGTGGAAGACAAACAAGAAAAAGGAGGACATGTGCTATGAACAGAGAAGTTACTCAAAGACCAGGTAGGTGATCAGAACTGGGATGGCCACAGACCTGGAAGCAGGGAGAGAACCTTGTTTCTGAGGAAGTGCTTTGACCAATTGGGAAGCTTTTAAGTCCCAAGACTTCTTATCTTAGGGAAGCACCTTAGGGGTAGTTGCTCCCAATTGGAGATGCCAGAACCCTGAGTGAGTGGGCACACCTATCTAGAGTAGGGAATGTCATGGTGTTAGGAAATAAAGTCAAGTGTGCAGTTATAATAGCTGCCTAGCTGATTTACCCAACGCAAGTCATGAGGAAGGCTTTCTCCCAGGTGGGGCTGCAGTTGGAAGATCAAACCTGCATCTACAGCAAAATTAAGAAGCTGTTGATGGACTGGGTGTGGTGGCTCATGGCTGTAATCCCAGCACTTTGGGAGGCTGAGGCAGGTGGATCACGAGGTCAGGAGTTCAAGACCAGCCTGGCCAAGATAGTGAAACTCCATCTCTACTAAAAATACAAAAGTTAGCTGGGCATGGTGGCAGGCACCTATAATCCCAGCTACACGGGAGGCTGAGCAGAGAACCGCTTGAACCCGGGAGGCGGAGGTTGCAGTGAGCCGAGATCGTACCACTGCACTCCAGCCTGGGCGACAGAGCGAGACTCTGTCTCAAAAAAAACAAAAAACAAAAAAACAAAAAAACTTGTTGATGAGGATTTCAAAGTTAGTTTTTGACTTACAGAATCAAATTACAGAAAACAAAAATTATATTTTAAGCCATCTCTATATTCTGAGAGAGGGGTTTGTGTTGGCAATGTTATAAAATCAGACAAGCCAAAGAAGACAAGAATTGATAGATATTAGTTAGGACTTGGATTATTTACATTGGTGAGGGGATGTCATAGCAGAGATAAATTGTATGTAATTATTTTTTTGAACTCTCTTGCCTCCCCAATATATCTACCCGATTTCCAACAGTGGTATCTTTCACTCTTGGGGGTGAAAAAAAGAAAAAAGCAAGTACTGTGGATTACACAGATAAACAGAAGTTCAATTTATAAAGTAAATATTTACTGGAACTACAGAGATACCCTGTCTTTCTCGTGAATGTCCTTTTTCTCTTGTTGACTAGAAACAGCCAAAATCAGTAACGAGAAGAAAGAGGAAACCTTTTCAAAGGTTTTCATTGCCACAGGAGTGAATAAGGTTGTAAAGCACTTTACATGTGTGGATCTTTCAAGATACTTCTTAAATTCAGCAAAGACCTTAAACCTTGAGAAAGTCTTTTAGTGAAAAAAAATCCATAATTAGCAGCTATTAATTCCAATTGCCATACAAAAAACCATATGTTGTGTTTGTTAACTTCGTAAATAAACAATAAAAAAAGCCCATTGAATTGGGAAATTTGTGTGGTGAAGGCTACTTGATGTTTTGGTTGGCGGAATATTTTGAGCAGATCCCTTGTCATGAGATTTGATCAGTACCTGGAATGTGCATAGGACATATGGGGCCAGAGTTGGAAATGCATCTTAAACCAAAGTCTGTAGTGTGTGATTATTTGAGAACAGAAAGTTTCATGAAACCTCAGTGTGTGTGCGCATGTCAGTTAACTTCACCTGGGGTGGTGAGAAATACTGAAGCAGTTGTCAAAGGAAGAATGCCAACTAGGGAAAAGATTGCCTTGCAATTAGAAAAGGAATGGAGGCCTCTGATTGGTTGCTTGGTGAGAGTGGGAGTAATTCCTTGCCCCTGTTTTCCTATGGGTTGTGTGAACTTGTCCATAGAACACACAGCACTCTTAGACTCTCCTTGCTCTTCTCCTAGCGGCCCCCAGTGTCTCCAGCTTAGTTGTTCCTTCCCTTATCTGTGTTCAGAATACTTACAAGTTGGCCTCCTTGGGGAGACCATGAGATCTTTGAAGGCAGAGACAGAATAAAGTTGATCACTATATTGCCAGCATCTAGTCAATATGTGGTAGATAGGACATCAACAGACTTTGAAGTTGCTATTTGGACCAAATCCCAGTTGCCATTTTACTGTGACAGATGTATTGGATTAACTCCTTTTCTATTTTGGTTAAAGTACCCATTCAATGGAATTTAGTTTGGTCATTTTGACTATAATTTATTGGCTTGTAACCGTTCACATATTCAGTCAACAAATATTGTGTGCCTTCTACATGTCAGATGCTATTGTAAGACTGGGGATACAGCAACAAACAAAACTGATGTAGTCCCTGTTCTATGCATCCTACACAGATATTACACACATGTTCAGTGGTGATATGTGCTGTAAAGAGAACACTCTCGGGGAATGAAGAGGGGAAGGATGCTGTTCGAGTGATCAGGGAAGACTTCACTGTGGGAGTCTGTGAAATGAGGGACACAGCCATGTGAAGATGGGGGACAATCATTTCAGGCAGAAAGGAAGAGTGAGGGCCAAGGTGCAGAGCCCAGGGCACTCTTGCTGTGTTTCAGGAGTAGCAAGGCGGCAATGACTGGGAGCGGAGTGAGCAAGGGAAGAGGGGAAGGAGATGAGGTCTAAGAAAACAGTTCTGGCCAGATCATCTAGGGCTTCATAAGCCCTGGAAGAGTATCTGGATCTCCCTGGAGAGTATTGAACACAGGCCTGAATTTGTTTTGCTTTCTTCTTCTTTTCATATTTTGTTGGGTGGGGGTGGGGGAGGAGGTGGGTAGGGGGAGATGTAGGAAAGAGGAGGAATTAGCAAAGAAAAGGCCAGGAAAGTTGTGTTCCAAAAGCCAGTTAAATAAGGTATTTTCAGAAGAGGGCAGAGTGATCCATCATCAGTGTCTCTCCTTTGGCTTCCCGCCTTTGAAGCCTGTGTATATTCCCAAACTTCCAAATTGTGTCATTTTCTGTAATCAGAAGTAATTATTATGTGCCATAAAAATACACTGTAATTATTTTTTTGACATCTTCAGAGTATGTGAATTCATTTTCCCCTAAAAAGGAATGGTTTTAAAAATGGAGTGGCGTGGACACTGGCCAAGAATGATTTGAAAATTGCCTTCCCTTGATTGATGGTTCAGCATTGATGGATGCTGATGATGTAGAATATAGGTGGGTTTTGAATTAGGAAAACTGAAAACTACCTTCCGCTGTCACTTGGACCCATTTCCTTCAACTATTTAGAATCAGACTTTATTTTTATAAACTTTAATATCAATTTATTGATTTATAACAAATATAGCTACAAGGAGACTGGAATGCTGACACTTACTTCCTATTGAAAAACTACTTGGCAGTCAGATTATGACCAGAAGATTGCCTGGCAAACATGGAATCAGACAAAGGAAGTGCTTCTATTGGGTGGTGCTATTAAGCATATATTTGACTTAAGCGATACCTTGTCCTAACCATTTGCATGACTGATAAAGAAACTGATGCCTGAAGAAAGCTTGCTAGTGGCAAAGGGGGAAATGTAGTACTGAGATTTTATTTTTCTAATTCCCAGGGATTTTTTTTTTTTCCTCTTCTACCTCAGCTTCTTCTGTTTCTATATCACAGGATATTTACATGAAGGTATGTGTTTCGGAATACTCTGTAATTATTTTAAAAGGAGAAAGTTTAATTCTTCAGTAAATCATATCTACATATGACATTATTACAGATCACACTATCAAAATACAGTTAACCCTTAAACCTTGCTGGCATAGCAACGCCAACCTGCCCCCACTCCCCGCCCCCCACAGAAGAATTCTATTTCGCAGACTGGAGTGCAGTAGTGCAGTCTGCAGCTTCTACCTGCTGGGCTCAAGTGATCCCCCCACCTCAGCCTCCCGAGTAGCTGGGACTTAAAGGCACATGCCAAGACATCCGGCTAATTTTTGTATCTTCTGTAGAGATGGGATTTCGCCGTGTCACCCAGGCTGTGCGTAACTTTAGACTCCTCAAAAACATAACTGCTGATAGCCTACTGTTGACCAGAAGCCTTACTGATAACATAAGTCAATTTTAACACATTTAATATGATATATGTATTATATACTGTAGTCCTAAAGTAAGCTGAAGGAAAGAAAATGTTATTAAGAAAATCATAAGGAAGAGAAAAGATATTGATTATTCATGCAGTGGATCATCATAAAGGTCTTTATCCTCATCGTCTTCATATAGAGTAGGCTGAGGAGGAGGAAGAGGGAGGTTTGGTCTTGCTGTCCCAGGTGGCAGAAGCTAAGTTTACACATGTAAGTGGATCAGACATTTGCAGTTCAAACCAGTGTTGTTCAATAATCAACTGTAATTAGAAGAATTTATTTTTAACTGTGGTTTTGGGGTGTGTGGTAATTGTCTGCTCTCAACAAGGCTTTTATTGACAAGGATTGTTGGAGCCTAGCAGGTACAATACGCCATTCTTTTTTGTGGGGGGATAATGAGATGAGCTTACTCTTTGGCTGGTTTGCTAGCCGCTGTGTGTTGACAGGGCATGATTGGTCAAGCCTATCCTTTCTTTAAAATTTCTTAGCATCCTTGATAACACTTGTTCTTTTCCATTTCTTTTTTAAAAAATTTTCTATTTTTGATTGGAGCTGTCCTAATGGCTGTGAAGTGGTATCTCATTGTGGTTTTGATTTGCATTTCCCTAATGGTTAGTGATGCTGAACATGTCTTCACATGTTTATTGGTCATTTATGCATTTTCTTTGGAAAAAAATATCTGTTCAAGTCCTTTGTCTATTTTTAAATCTGGTTTGTTTTTTGTTGATGTTGAGTTACAGGGTTTCTTTGCATATTCTGGATTATCAATCCCTTAGTCGTCTTCTCTTTTGTCCATTTTTTATTTTCTCCATATTGGGGCTTTTGCATAGTACTCACGCCTTGGTATTTCCAGGAGTGAAAGTGAGTATAAAATATGGCCCAAGAGTGAACAGTCTCTCCACAGAAAATGGCTCTGCCAAAGCCCAGGAAGGCTTCTCCAGAGTGCCCAAGAATAAGCAGCATTCTGATGCTTTGTGGGGCCGGGGTACTTTTCACAGGCTGACACCCAGCAACTCTACTTGTGGCCTGACTAGCAATGTCAGGCAGGCACAGAGTTAAGAATTATGTCTGTGACATTTGAAGAGTTACAGTTTTCCACCAACATGTGATTTCACAGTCTTCAAAGAGGAGTTTTAAGAGACGACTTTAGAAAGAGGGGCTTGTGGAAAGTAGCCAGGAAGTCAGGCTGGTCTGTTAGATTAGGTAACTCAGTTACTTTATTTCTTGGTTATGTGACTCTAATCGTGGTTAAACCAAAATCTAATTTATTTTCATGCTTGATTGGGAGCACTTTTGATGAAGTCTTTGAATAAGAGTACGCACCATACAGGACTGCTGTGGGAATGCAGTCGTTCAGAGGTTGTTGTGCCTGGGCTGATTATTAACAGGGTGTTAAGATTGAGGAGAGGGAAAAATGAGCGCATTGGACTCCAGGACAGGAAGAGTTTTTACTTCCAGCTTAGAACAGGTAGATTTAAAATCAAATTTGGTATCCTCTCTCTGTCTCTGTCTCTCTTTTGGCATAATCTGATGGAACCTGGGAGCAGAAGTCAGTATGCCTTTTGGTACTGATAGAGCGACTTCCAAAACTGTTTCTCATTTTTGGCATCTGAACTGCTTATGAAAATGCTGTCTGGACACACATGTAATTACTGCTGAAGAAAGTGTCTGATGCTGATAAAGATGCCTTCAAACCCTTTAATTCCCTGAGTGCCAAAGATGGAGCATCTTCTTTATTTGGCATTAAAACATCCCCAGCTAGCAGTGATGACATATTGGGGTCAGGATAATATGTTGTATGACTAGGAAAGGCCTCTGGTTTTTGGCACCTTCTCTGCTAACTTTGCTGGGTGAAGTCACTTCAGTTTCTTTGTCTGTAAAACTGTGTGTTTGTAAAGTTGTAGACTCTGAAATCATAGCCCTGCCACTTCCTAGCTAGGGGATGCAGGGAAGGTTGCTTTTCTGGGCTGCACATTCCCTGTATAAAGTAGTGATAATAAAAGTATTTCCCCTAGATAAATGTTGTGAAGGTCAGTGATATAACCCATATAGTGATTATCACGTGCCCCGTAAATACATAGTAATGGCCAGTTCTTGCTGTTTAATTATTATTTTATTTTGCTACTATAGTGCCTACTTGCTGAAGATGCCAAGTAGAGAAGCACCTTATAAGCAGAAGCATTAGTAGCTATATTTGTGAGCACTCAAATCATTTAAGAGAAATTCTTAAGTGTAGAGCAATATGTCATGAAAACAACACGCAGGAATGCTGAGAGTCTCACTGCCTGCTGTTGTTTTTTCTTTCTCGACCTTAATGCCAAAAGCTCATTGCCTGGGAAAATGTTTATCCAAATATTGTCAAGTCTTAGAATACTGGGTATTTTCTTTTTTGGATTCACAGAGCCAGAATGTTAATGAGCTAACAAGTAGCAATACTAATTCCTTTTAAATTTTTATCACTTTTATCCTAATTTTGTCCCAGCTTTATTGTCTTCAATGCCTCTTGTGCCCAACAACCTTTGGATGACCATCATAATTGAGGTCATGGGAGAGGGGCGGCATTGCGGTCACTACCTGTGTCCAGAATAAGGATGTACTGCAGAGAAACAGACCATGTTCGTGTGGTGCATGACCATTCTTTCCTGGAGATAAGGTTTTATCAGTGATGCACACTTTGTGAATTACTGTAAAGATTTTATCAGTGATGCACAGTTTGTAAATAACTGTATGAGTTGCAAACAGTTAACCGGAGGAAGGTTACAGAAGCACTGGTGAGAGCATTGCTTTGAAGCAGCAGTGATGGCTGGAGGTTCGAGACGATTTGGAATGTCCCTCATAGCAACAGAGGCCACCTATTTCATTTATAGCTAACTTTTTTATTTGCAAGAAGTTTTTTAAAGCCTCTGGTACTTTATTGAGGTTTTAGCTATGGTCAAAAGGAGGAAGTGATAGAATATTCCTGCTAGTGTCTTGAAGTTGTTAAGCAGTTTGGTCATTTACTGACCAGCATATACCATGAGGGCAATGGGAAGGGAACTGAAGAAGCCCTAAACCTAAGCCCTAGGCTCTTCCACCTCCCACTTGGCTGTGGAGCTTTGGACCCCTTGGACTTCCATGGCTGGCTCATCTCCACAGACTCTCTTACGGTGATGGTTTCCATTCCCATGGCTTTGACTGCCACCTCTAAGCCATTGCGTCCAACCTAGGTTGGTCTGAATATCCGACAGGTAAAAGGAGAAGCACAGGTCTTGTGCAATACAAAATCCTGTAGTCAGTATTCCTCCTCCTCCCTCCTGACCTCTCAAGACAAAGTTCGTACTGCCCCTTCTTCCTGTGATGACGTTTCTCCACCTGGTGACACCAACTCGTCTTCTAGATTCAACATGTCACCTTCTCTGGAAGGCTTTTCTCAACTCCTGGTGAGTGCCAAGTACCCCATTAAGTCTGGCAACACTCCTCACACCTCTGACTTACGGTTTAGAATTCTATAATATGATGTGTTCACCTAGGTCTCTGTCTCAGCACCTTAGCTGGTGAGAGTGGCCGGTGACTGGAGAAATGCCTTCTTCTCAGAGCACACACTACATTCTTGCAGTGTGCTTGACAGAATACATGATAATAAAGAATATTGAAAATAAGTAAAATAATACTAGGAGATAGATAGAAAAGGTACACATAGGGCAACTACTTTTATGTCAACCAGTGGTGTAAGCCCCTGGAACTCACCACCCCCAGGTTCCCTTTCCATGAAAAAGGACCTGGGCTACAGCTCCCCTCTATTTGCTTCTGAAGGCAAACACTGAGCCCCAGGGGCCCACCCAGTACAACTGGGGTTGGAGAGCTTTGCTTCCAGCCAGATCACATGGGAGTATCTAAACTTGGCTCTGGGTGTCCTCTCTCAGGAAGAGAAGAGATCAGTGTGGAGGCTGAATGGAAGCAAGTTCTAGTCCTGGGATGGTGGGAGTAGCTCCAGGAGCTGGAATTGTTGCAGATTGTGTTAAGAAATGATAAATGTGAAGAATGGCAATACCATATTGTTTTGTTGAAATTCTTCTAGTGAAGTAATATGGTACCGAATTACTTCAATTTCATTTTGCAAGTATTCCCTTTCTTTATACATTTCAAAAGCTACATCTATACTTTTTAAAACATGTTGCCTTTAATGCAACAAAAGTGTTTAGTGATGCACAATAATAGTTCTGATATTAAAAGCATCCTGTTACAAATTAGTATTGTTAAATGTGTATTGTCCATTGATAGTCTGATTATTCTAAAAATTCATAAGAGCTTGTGAGACTGGTAACCTAATGCTTCTGGACTTATTAAGGTTCTTTCCAAATTAAAAATGAATATGTAGTATTTAAAGATGAAGGCATGGAGGATAATTTTATATATAATTGTGCTCTATATGCAAAAAGACATCCTTTCTTACAAAGGTAGGAAGTCCATGCAGTTAAGCTCCGGTATTCATTTGCAAGAGACAAATATGTTAATTGCTTTTCTGGGGTGAATGATTCTTAATCCAGTAGGAATGAAAGAGTTCTAAATTCATTTCACTAATTTGGTTTTTTTTTTAATGTCAGTGTTCATAGATTACTATATAGAGTTAATAAGGTATTCCAATGAGGCCTGGGTTACTGGGTGAATTTCATTCACAATATGACACTGTAATATTCCTCAGTGGTAGAATTAAGTTTTCATCAAAGCAATCAGCCTGCAATGCTTTGGGTGACTCTGAGCATTGAACATTGGTGCTTATGTGGGTTGGGTGGGAAATTGGAGCATACCATGTCAGGAAATGATGAGGCTGATGTAGTGTCTTATAGGTGCTACTTAACACAGCAATTGGAATTGGGAAGTTACTGAGATCAGTTGTGTGGAGAGTTCTGAGGTTTATGACTCAAAAAAGAAGTTAACCTTTTCATTGCACATCTGACTATCAAAAGCCCCAGCTAAAGACTCATAGGCTTTTCCCTTTATATTCTTGCCTTTAATACACCAACAACTTAAAAAAATTTTGAAATTGCTTTTTAAAAATACTCTAACATGTTAATAATTGGAAAAGGCCAGCTCACAAAAAGAGGCGTTTGATTTGTAAATTTCTGGACAGCGCAAACCAGACTTATGGTGGTGAGAATGAAGGCAGCTATTAAAGGTTTCAAGAAGAGCATTCAGCTGTGTTAAACCCTTTGAAAGCATTTGTTTGGTCATTTCCCTGCTCAGAACTCTTCATTTCGAGGTACCCAGCGCCATATACCCTGTTGACCACTCCACCTATATCTCTGGCCACGTCTTACATTCTGTCCTCCAGCCAACAGCACTCATTTCAGCACCTTCAAGGTAACTGGTTGTCTCTGGACGTCACAACTTCACATTTGCTATTCCTCCGCTGGTACACTATCCATATCCTTAAACTTTACTTGTCTACCTCCTGCTCATCATATAGGACTTAGTTTAAATGTTAGTTTCCTTAGAAAACTGTTTCTGATGTTGCCACCCTGGTCTAGGTTCCATCTCCTCTCCTGTGTTCCCCATCGCATTGGGTAGTTCCTCATTGTAGCAGTTAGTACACTATAAAGGCCTGCAGACTTGCTATTTTCTACCACAATGGCTGTTATTCACCATTGATCCTTGTACCTGCATAGTGCCTAATAGTGCCTGACCCTTAACATTCACTTTCTAGTGAATAGCCTTCATTTAAAGCATGCCATGGTCCCATGAGACAGATCCTGTCTTTAGGGGCATTTGATGTGAGAGAATAGAAGCTCAGACAGGTTAAGGATCTTGTGCAAGATCACAGGTCTGGTAGGTGGCAGGGCTGGGTTTCAATTAGGGTCTGATTCTGAAGTCCCTGCTGTTTGCATAATGCTACTGCTTTCTCAGACCATGTAGTCATGGCTGTTGGAGCTGGCATCTATAAGACCTGGGAGTTGGAGGATGGCTTGGTAGGTTGCAGGGAAGGAAGGGCATTGGGAATAATGCCCAGGTTTCTGAGCGGATTCTGCTGATAGGCGAGATTGGAGATCTCATAGTAAAATCCAGTTTGCGAGGAATGATGAGTCTAGATTTGGGCACTCTGAGTTTGAGATGCCTGCTGGTCATCTAAGGGGAAATGTGCAGTAGACTGTTGGATAATAAGGCTCAGAGACAGGTCAGGATTTGAGCACCTTTGGTCCTCATGGCTGTTCACTCAATGCAGATGGCTGATGGCTGATGTATAGTTCATTCCAGTCTCTCCACAGTAGATGCCAATATCGCATATACCACATAAACAAAGAGTGGTATGAAGTAACCATTTGGTATTGTTTGTACTCAAATGCAGATGAAAGGACCACAATCTATCTTCTAGCATTTTATGTATATATAATACACATGTGTATGGTTCAGAATCTGCCATTGTAACTAAAGCAGACTGTGCTTTTTAAGTCATGGTTTTTAAAATTGTTTTTAAGAAAAATTTAATTAGTTCACATCACATGAACATTTCCATCTTGGACTCCTTACAGAGAGGGCAGGGTAAGGAGTAAGGGGTGTGCAGATGTGATCATAAAAATAATGCATGTTCATACAAAACTTGGGAAATAAACGAGTAAACAAAAATTTTTGTATTTTCCTATTAGGTAACATTTTGGTAAATTTTTTTTTTTTTTGAGATGGAGTCTCACTCTGTCACCCAGACTGGAGTACAGTGGCACGATCTCTGCTCACTGCAACCTCTGCCTCCCAGGTTCAAGCGATTCTCCTGCCTCAGCCTCCCGAGTAGCTGGGATTACGAGTGTCCACCACGATGTTCGGCCGGTTTTTTTTTTTTTTTTTTTTAAGTAGAGATAGATGGGGTTTCACCATATTGGCCAAGCTGGTCTTGAACTCCTGACCTCAGGTGATCTGCCTGCCTTGGCCTCCCATAGTGCTGGGATTACAGGCGTGAGCCACCATGCCTGGCCGGTATATCTTTTAGTTATAAATAGTTCTTTAAAGGGATCGTACTTGAGTTTTACAGAATCATATTCTGCGTTTTTTTCAAGTTTTCCTTGATATAGCTTCTTTTTAAAAACTTGATTCTTTTTGGCCAGGTGCAATGGTTCACACCTGTAATTCCAACAATTTGGAAGCCTGAGGTGGGGGGAATCCCTTGAGCCTGGGAGTGTAGACCAGCCTGGGTAAAACAGTGAGACCATCTCTACAAAAAAAAAAAAAAAAAAAAATAATAATAATACATTGGGTGTGGTGATGAGTACACGTAGGCCCAGCCACTTGGGAAGCTGAAGTGGGAGGATCACTTGAGCCTGGAAGGTCGAGGCCCTAGTGAGCCGGGATTGCACCACTGCACTCCAGCCTGGGCAACAGAGCCAGACCCTGTCTCAAAAAACAACAACTTTATTTTTAATAACTCTGATAGTCCGTCTTATATATCATAATATACAGTTAATGACTGAGTAAATATATAGGTTTTCAATCTGTGTTCATTATAAGCACATCTGCATAACTTTGTGTTTTCTTATATCTTTAGGGCAGATCAAAGGAGAGAAGGTGGGGGGAGGAGAAAGGGAAAATAGTGTAAATGAAGAAACTGAGCAATGTATTGTGCAGAATTGGTGTCTGATGTTAAAGAAGAAAAAACAAGGGTACCTTGATGCCCCGGGGTGGTCTTTGTAAAATAATCCAAAGACTATAAAGGTCAGTTTGAAAAAACCAAACGCGTAGCTATCATAAATTAGGACCATCTGTTGTTCTACCCAGGCCTGCTTACTCAGTCTCCAGCCTGTTGCTTATTTAAGAATGCCTTTACAATGGTGAAGGAGTGCTGCCAGGGTGTCTGGAGGTAGTCAGGGGAGGAGTGTGGGGTAAGGAGGAGGGCAGCAGCTTGGGGAGCCGGCATGGGTTGCTGTGCAGTTCCCCCACTGGTTACCCTTTGGGGCCGGAATCACTGTGGCCTTGAGATTCTTGCCACCTGTGGCCCTTGACGTCCCATCCGTGGCTTTGGGATGGGAGTCGGGGTTGACCTCCTTTAAAAAAAAAAAAAAAAATCAAGTCAAACCAATTTTAAAATGTTTTGTAAAAAGGGTATTTCGCTTGAACGTTTCATAACCTGTGACTCTTACATATACAGCCTCCCTTGGTGTTCAAGGGGAATTGGTTCCAGGACCCTCCTGCTACACCAAAATCTGTAGACGCTGAAGTCCTTTATATATATAAAATGGTGTAGTATTTGCATATAAGCTATGCACATCCTCCTGTATACTTTAAATCATCTCTAGTTACTTATAATAGCTAATACAGTGTGAATGCTGTGTAAATAGTTGTTATAATGTATTGTTTGTGTATTTTTATTTTTATTTTTTCTGAAATGTTTGATCTATGGTTGGTAGAATCCACGGATATGGAGGGCGGACTATACCTGTCTCTGCATGATCATAGTATTAATCTATTTTGCAACATCTGTGAACCAATCTAATATAGGACCCTTAATCCCAGGGGCCCAGTGGAGTCCTTTTTAATCACAGAGGTAGCTGAATTTTATTTTCTGGCCAAAAATTGCTACGATTATGCATTGCTAGTGTTTCTGTGTTTTAATGGTGACTTCCTATAAATAATGACAGAATTATTACTGAGAAGTTCCCAAATTGAACTGTGTTGCCACCTACAAGTGTACCGTTAAAAGTTGAATTTTTGTTTAAAATGTGTCTGACCAAAATGCTAATCTAGAGCAACATTTAAGCTACCGATTTGGCAAACTGTGTCATGTAAATCAATTTAGCTCTTAGAGTAGGAGTTACTATTTTTGTAGCACAATGGAGGAGGGGCTGCTTGTAGCTTCAGGGTGTTTTTGTTTTTTCCTTTAAGGAGCTCATTAATCCAGTGGCCCACCCGCGTGATGGACTGGCTGGAGGCTTTGGTTGCTAGGATGGTCTTAGGTTTTTGTGGCTTTCAGGAAGTAAAGTGAAGGCCACAAGCTGTGTGAGAGAAGCAATTGCAAGCTGGCCTTGTTTTTCTCTGCCCCCACTTCTCTGGCATGCTGAAAGCCAAGCTGGGAATCTAGGCATAGTGCAGGAGGTGTCAGAGCCTGGCTTCCTAGCCAGAAATGTCATTCGGTGCAAACATATTTTCTCAAGCATAAGGTATAACATTCATTCAGAAATGAGTATTTATGAAAATAGAAAGAGTTGATTGCAGGAACTTTGATGACGAAAACATTTATACTTAGTGATTCCATAGCCCACCCCGTATTAGACCCATCAAAGGATTGTAATAGAAACTTGACCCTTTGAGGGCCAGGCGCAGTGGCTCACGCCTGTAATCCCAGCACTTTGGGAGGCCGAGGTGAGTGAATCGCCTGAGGTCAGAAGTTCGAGGCTAGCCTGGCCAACATGGCGAAACTCTACTAAACTCATCTCTACTAAAAATACAAAAATTAGCTGGGCATGGTGGCACAAGCCTGTAATCCCAGCTGCTCGGGAGGCTGAGGCAGGAGAATCACTTGAACCTGGGAGGTGGAGGTTGCAGTGAGCCGAGATCGTGCCATTGCACTCCAGCATGGGCAACAAGAGCAAAACTCCATCTCAAACAAAGCAAAAGTATCTTTAGTTGAAATTAAATGATCTCAGCTTAGTACAAATGCTTCCCTGTTGGTTTCCCCCTTTCCTAGAGGGAAGTTGGTTTGCTAAAAGAGACATCATGTAGAAGGGACCAAGAAGTTTCTAATACCCAGCTCTGATTTATGCTTCACTGTAATTGCTACCACACATTGTGACAAGCATTGAAGCTATCGTAGGAAGTGGTACTGTCTGATGGCGTGACTGAAATAAATCCCCTGTGTGGCACTCTTGGTGAGCTTCTGGAGGTCCCCTATCCTGCTTCATATGCATGTTGGGCATACAAAGTTTACCTATTAGTATGTGCTGGAGAAGCCAGCGTTTTTCTGTGCAGAGGCGAAGCCCTCCCTTCCCCCTGGATGTCAGTCATACACATCAGTCCTGAGAGGAGCCCATAATTAGAGCAATTAGGGGGGTGTAACATATTGGGCAGACTTGGGAGGTGAAGGAAGGAGATAGGAACAGAGCATATGTCAAGGCAGAAATGCTTTTTAACCTATCCAGACTTGATATTACTCATTGTTTTTTTTTTCCTCACCCAGTCTAATATGGATGAGAAGATTTCTGATCTTTATTATTGTGACTATTTGCATAGTGTTAATTGCATTCATTTGCTTAATGCAGTTTAATCAGGAAAATACCCTTATTTAGTACAGCTGACTCTCCTTGGCACCACCCCATACCTACTTTAACCCCTCTTTCCTAACAGTTGTATTGCATTTTGTCTCTACACACAAATCTAAATTCTTTAAAATGTGGCCTGATCCTGTTTCTCATGTTTAAGTTTTGCTTCCCCTACAAGTTTGTATGTATCTACAATGGCTGAGAGTGTCTGGTACTTTATGTCCTATTAGATTTCTCTGTAGTACTTAACCCAATACCAAAAAATCAAAGACCCAAGTGAGAAAGACCCTGCAATGTTGTAGGCATAACTTAGAATGAAATATGGAATCCCTGATTTCCAGCTTTATATGAACTTCCCTAAGATCTCATTGCTGATACACAGTACATTCCCTGGAGGCGGTTCTTAGAAAACCCTGAGCAAGTGGGAAACCTCTGACCCCCTTTAGAATATTTTGTTAGAAAAGGAAAAGGACACATATTCATGGCATTCCATCTGTAACTGGTAGTGAATCAATTTTCTGCTTTGGAGGAAATGTTGCTTTTATCTTTCTATTCCAAAAGTTTGTTCATTGTCACCTTCAGCCCCTCAGGTACTGTTCTGATAAATACAGTAGATTAAGATATTCTTTTATTTTTCTTTCTAGTATTATGGAACTAATAGTTCTCTCTCCTTAGTTCATTAATGTTTTCACATTAGTGAAATAGTAATAAGTAACAGTAACTTCTTTAAACTCTTTCTTGCCCCATTTCTTCAATCTCTAGTTGCTGGCAGCCCCAAGAAGCAGCAGTCACTTAGTCAACATTATTGTATTTTTCTGATTCTGTGCTGCTTACCCACGTGATAATCAGTGGTTTTATTTGCTTGAGATTGAAAATTTAAATGACTGAAGGACAACAAAGTAAAGGGAACCTTGCCAGATATGATAGCAGAGTAATGTCCCATAATTCATTCACTGAACGGTTTCCTTGCAATCCAAGCATTAGCGTATTCATTTTTAAAAGAATAATTACTGTATTTTGTTGAAAGAATGGGCTCATAAATTCCAAGAAGCTAATTATGTTTTGTTACTGGTGTTGCTAGAATTCTGATGAGCTTATTCCTATTTCTAGGTTAGCTGTTGGAAGCGGGAACATATCCTCACATGGACAAGTGTATCCTGATAATTAGAAATTACTGAGAAAGAAATAATGATATTTTGTTATTAAAAGAATTTTCTATCGCTTGGTTATGCTCAAATGAGTATGGCAGAGCCCAATTTTAAATTGAAGAAGGAAATTGCTTCTTTATTTTTTTATTTAGATCTGTCAGGGAAAGGGACAAGAGTTAAAGGAGAGCCTATCAACCTGATTATACTTGCAGGCTTCTCTGAGATTAAAAGAAAAAATTCATAGTAGTTATTCAGATGAGTGGTATTTGAAAATCACTAGCAGAACAAATATGGCCATTCCACTAGACTTACGATATTAGAGAGAATAATTCTGGCTCATAGTTGAGTGCTTCCTGTGTGCCTGACATGATGAGGAACTTGAGACAGAGAAGTTAAATAACTTGCCTGGAGTCCCACAGTAAGTGGCAAAACCTCAGATAATTAAACCATATCCATTTCCCTTTTGGTGCAAGCAAAATAAATCAAGAAAAAGATAATATATAAACAAGCTAAAGCCAAACAATCTCCAATTTTTAATGGAGAGAATTGAGTTTAAAGTAACTAAATTTAAGTTAATCAGTTATCTTTGATTATGCAAATATTCTTACTCATTTGAGTCTCTGTTAAGGATAGTCAACTGTCTCAGTTCATTTTGTGCTCCTAGAGCAGAATGCCACAGACTGAGTAATTTATTAATAGGAGTTTATTTGGCTCACTGTTGTAGAAGTTGGGATGTTCAAGATTTAGGGGCTATCATCTGTCAGGGGCCTTCTTGCTGCTTCATAACATCATGGACAGCAATCATCACATGGCAAGAGGGGAATGGGGACAAACTCATCCTTTTCTGAGGAACCCACTCCCCTGATAAATGGCATTAATCCATTTGTAAGAGCAGAGCTCTCATGACCTAATTACCTCTTAAACTTTCCACCTCTTTAACAGTATTGCACTGGGGATTAAGTGTTACCCAAAACACATTCCCAATGTGAGGAACACATTCAAACCATAGCACCAACTATTTCTGTTTGCCCAGGAATTTCAGTGCAAAAACCATGCTAGTCCTGAGCAATTCTGCATGGTTGCTTGTTTTATTTCAGATGTTGATACCAGGTTTTCTTTGAAATTTTACACTAGGAAATTCTTTACTAAAGTAAGGATGACTGATCATAAGAAACCTTTTTCTTTTTCTTCATTAGGAAAAGGCCTCTTGTCTATGGGTTTCGTTTGTCTTCTGGTTCCAGACTTGAGCCAACAAGAGTTCACTGTGTACGCAATGCTTAATCCTTACCCAACCATTTGTGTATCTAGTGTTCTAGGTAGGTGGTAGAAAAGATAACTGTGCCATTGTTAATGATGGGAAACTGAGTCAAGGAAAAGCAAGACATTTCTTAAGCCCATAGGAATTCACAGGCAGCTGTGTCAGCCACATTATATCCTTGCAATTCTGTGCTTAGAAATGTAAACAAAGGCCTGTTAGATAAGTATATTTCCTGCCATTGTCTTACCATGAACATACTTGCTCAATGAGGGTCCCATTTTGAGTCATACAGCTGTAATCAATGACGTGGTTATATTCTTAATCTAGGTGAATTGATAGAAAAATAAAGCAAATATTTTTATCCTTGTCTTAGCAAAATGTCAAATTTCCCCAAGGAGAGATTGAATTAGGCTCATATATGCCAGCTTTTTATTTGTGTATTTGTTTATTTTTTGCAGGGCAATTTAAGAGTTAAAGTGAAGCAGTTATCTTTCTGTCAAAGGCTTTTCTTAACACCAGTGTTGGTAGTGTGTGGACCCTTTGATTTAAAAAACACGGACCTATGTATTACCTGGAAGGTAACATGCATGGAAGGTAGGGATATAGCTCAGGTCACATGGAATTTGGCATTGGAATTTTCGTTTCTCAACCTTCTAAGCGGAAAAGTTATCTTTTTCTTTGCTTCATCTAGTATGCTGAAAAGTTAAATGGGCCTCACATGAGAAAACATGAAGCATTTCTGTGTCCCATTGTGAGGACACAGGGAGTTAGGGAATGCGGTGGGTGCAAAGGGGACGACACATTGTTATCTTGGGAACCTAGGATTTTTATTCTAAAGGACGTTAGCCCTTGGGGACTAGGCTGAGTGCTTTATTTTTCTTTATTTTGTATGTTTCTCTTTTTTCCTGAAAACTTGAATGAATTTGATGTGTGTCCCAGTAAACTTTGGAATTCTACCAGTGAAAGGCTTAGTCCAGCCACCCAAGTCAGCACAGGTACATGGGCATTTCCCCACATTCTGTTGCACGCTTCAGTGAATATAGCCCGTGTTTGGACACCCTGGTGTTGATGACCTAAAGATGAACAGCCATATTATTCATTACTGACTTAGAACTATTACATTCCTAACCACCTAAGAAAGGATAAGTTGAAAATGCTAAAGAAGGAATCTATTTATTTTGTCTTGAATAAGTCATAAACATTTTTTCTAGTGCAAAAGTGGTAAAAGAGTTAGATCTAGATCTATCTTCTGTAGGTACCCTCTTCTTTAGAGTCCTACACCCTATTGTAAATGAAAGTAAATAATGTTAAACAGCTCAGCTCTTTCTGCCTCTCTCCCTGAAACATTTTCTTATGCTCTCTTCAGTCTTTGGGGGAGTTTACAGTTAAGCTTCTTGTATTATGTCTGTTTCAAAATTGCAGAAATGTAATTATATTTTGGAAAAAATATGTAGTTATGTTGGGTGCTGAACTCAGTGTACTCTGTTGCCTTATCTCTGAATGAAATCTTGCAGTGGTGAGAGAAAAAAGCAGTCTGTCAGTGGGGTATTCGCTGCCACCCTTCTAGTAATCATCTTTATTGCCATTTGTTTCCCCTGATTGCTGCTCTGACATT
Organism: Theropithecus gelada; assembly: GCF_003255815.1. Classification (NCBI taxonomy): domain Eukaryota; kingdom Metazoa; phylum Chordata; class Mammalia; order Primates; family Cercopithecidae; genus Theropithecus; species Theropithecus gelada. The sequence goes on along the minus strand of NC_037673.1, from coordinate 109,519,064 downwards.
TCCATGAAAATTACCAAGGGCAGCTGAACTAGGTAAATTAGGCCCTTTCTGACCAAATAAAAAACTATTGACATTTTGGCAGAGCTAAACTCATTAACAGTATTAGCCAGGAGTCCTGCTTTTAGCAAAGCTCCATCCTGAGCATGTGACTGTAGGTTGGGGAAGATAAAGACCTTACAGCTCCTAATTAGCAAGTGTAATAATGGCAAACAGTTTGTGGGAGTCTCTGAATAACATTAATCAGATTTAGAAAGCTACCACAATTTAATCATTTGTTTCGGTGTCACCTTGAGGGGGATAAAACCCACATTATTCTAGAGATATGAAGGAAGTGGTTTTTTTTTTGGTTTTTTTTTTTTTGGATGTGTCTTCATTACAGTAGCTTAATTCAGGAATTTAGCCACATAAGCATTCTTTTTTTGTTTTGTTTTGTTTTGTTTTGGGATGGAGTCTCGCTCTGTCCCCCAGGCTGGAGTGCAGTGGTGTGTTCTCGACTCACTGCAAGTTCCACCTCCCGGGTTCACGCCATTCTCCTGCCTCAACCTCCCAAGTAGCTGGGACTACAGACATGAGCCACTGCGCCCGACCAAGCATTCTTTATCATTTAAGGTATCATTGAAAAAGCTTATTATAAAGAGTTCATTGACCTCTGGTTCCCTGCAGTAGAGCCTGTTGAAGTCAAAAGGCCCAGTCCCCACCTGGAGAGAGATTGCAGGGCCCTGACGCCAAGAAGGGAACTTGCCTGCTGGTGTTCCATGGGTTTCGTAAGCAAAGAATTATTCTCTCTTGTCTCCCTCCAGGTTGCAAAGCTGGTCTGACTTTTGTTTCTTCATCCCTGTCTTCTCTGTCAAATATTCATCTATTTGTGCTGCTGCCTTCTCAGTTTCTAATTTTTGCTGCCATTCTTCTTTTGTTCCTTTGATACCTTTTGCTTCTCTACTGCATTCTCACCTTTAAGAAAAAAAGTCTAGCTTTTATAGATAACATCAGTCACCGTTAATATTCCTGTCTTGTGTCCTGCACTAACCAGTCAGGATACCATTGAGTAAAACTGTTGGGTCTTCCAAGGTGGTGTGTTTTAGCTAATCTGTTTTTTCCCCTTAAACTCAGTGCTTGGACATTCTAGATACTTGTTAAAACTAGTTCCCAGGTAACCAAAGATTTACTAAGGGATGATTTTAAAGAAATCCACCTCCCAAACCTAAAAATTTTTGTTTTTCCAGCAGCTTCTGTGGCGTTAAATTAGATGGTAAATTTCTGGGAGCCCATGTTCTTTAATGGTCACTAAATTGTGAGATGCTTTGTATATAGCAGTATCTAAGGCCTAGTGGATGGAGGGGCAGGGCACAGAAAATGTTGTATCATCTAACTACCTTAGCTACCTTTTGGCCTTTATTGGGAGACAGGATACAAAATTTTTCTTATCTAAGTATCGAGTGAGTCAGACTACTAATGGTAGGTGTTCAAAGAAAAACATTACAGTCTGGAATATTCAAGGGAAATTGACAGTGGTACATCCTAAAGGCCTTTCTGTAAGCAGAAGAAAGGATTTCTAGTGGTGGTGGTGCTGTGCACGTGTGTGAGTCACAGAGGACTAGGTGAGACCTCCAGAATGAACTGGGAAAAGGTAGAGTTCATTTGGACCCTTGAGGGACCTCAGTTCCCTGCTGAGTTAGGTACTAATATTTTAGCAGGGAAGTGGTATAGGAAGATGGTGCTTTGTGGAAGAAGAATTTTGGACATCTTTAGGATTGTTTGGATAGGGAAGAGACTAGAGATGTGGTAGTCAGGGAGGAGTTGTTTCAGTAACCCAGGTTTGTAGAGTTGAGGCCTGGATTAAGATAGAAGATTTGTTGGCTACAATAGTGACAGAATTTACTAGGTGAGGGAGACATTGTGAAGGAAGGGAGCAGAAAGGAGTTGAAGATGTAGCTGGTTAGGGTTTTTTTCCATCTTCCATTTCACTTTATTTCATTCTAATTTAAGATCATGTTTTAGCAGACATATATTTTTTATAAGACATGTAAGTACAGAAGTTACGTTTAATAGCTTTGAAATGTAATTCATATACCATACAACTTATCCATTTGAGGTATACAATTCCGTGGTTTTTAGTATATTCCCAGGACTGTGCAGCCATTACTATGTTTAAAACATTTTCATTACCCCCCAAAGAAACCCGATTAGCAGTCACCCCTGCCTCCCATTGCCTCCCTTATCTGCTTCTGTCACTGTGGATGTGCCTGTTCTGGAAATTGTACAGGATGTGGTTTTGTGAATGGCTTCTTTCACTTGGCGTGTTTTCATGGCTCATGATGTTGTAGCACATCTCAGTATGTTGCTGGATTTTGTTTTGGCCATCAAGTGGCTGGGAAATGTTGCTCCTGACAGAATAAGCTCAGAGTTTGAGTGGCATGCCTCACCTGTTAAATGGCAATGACAGTGCTGTCCTCTTTACTTCCCAGAGTTACCGTGGAGATGAGATAATGCATATAAACATCAATGGGTGGATTTTATATAAACGTGAAGGTTCTACAACATACCTCACTGAAGAGAAGATGAGTTCTAGGGGTGAGGGGATAAAATTTAGACATAATTACATTTGGGTTGATAGTAGCAGAGGAGTGAATTGCCAGACCCGAGAGTCTCTTGGGAAGTCACTTTTGGTGTGCCAGTGGTTGCTTCTGTGAGAGCTGATGAGGATCTCCAGGGCAGCCTTTAAAGAAAGGGAGCAGAGGGCTGAGCGCTGAGGGCCTGCTGCAGGGACGATAGGAAGGAAAGAGCTGCAGAGAACATGCTCTGGGATACAGGGGAGTGTGAAACCTGTTCTGCTGAAATGGTTTAATAATGCAATCATTGCTAAATTCTCCTAATTAGCCAACTGTTGGCCAAGTCATGTCCGTGCATGATTCTCTGACCCAATTTATTATTGGCCTGAGGCCACATGCTAACTGGTCAGCAATTTAGGCTCTTATTTTAAAAAGAAAATGAAACAAACCAATAAATACCCTAGGCTTGAAATGTGACCTGGATCCCTGATTTTATGACCCATTGTTTTCACTTGAGCCTGATACCTAATCTTTTGTAGGTTTTTTTTTAATTAGTTTTTTTTTTTTTTTTTTTTGTCTGTGTGGAGGGAGGTATTTCCCTTCCTGGGATGTTGAAGATCACTTTGTATGCCACAAGGTATGCAAAAAAGCTTTGTAAGTGCTAAGGTGCCTTCAAATGTAAGGAAGTGGCTGGGATGTGGTGGCTCACACCTATAATCCCAGTAACTCTGAGGCTGAGGCTGGAGGATTAGTTGAGCCTAGGAGTTCTCCCCACCACTGCATTCTAGACTGGGGGACAGAGCGAGACCTCATCTCAAAAGAAAAAATGTAAGGGAGTAGTGCTATCCCACCTTCTGCCCATCCCTCCCAAATAAATACAAATAAAGCCTGATGTGAGATATTGGGAATTTCCTAAGAACTGCCAACTCCCAAGGACTGACTCTGGCTGTGTGTTTAAGAAGCCCTGCAGGGTTGTGTACCGTATTTCTAAGTGGCATCGTTGATCGTTGCTGGGTAAACAAGAGTCCCACTTTGGGGGAGTGAATATCTAGTCTGAATTTTTTCCTATATAGGTTTTTTCAGAATTGCTGGTGATAATGGTTTTGTGTGTGTGTGTGTGTGTGTGTGTGTGTGTGTGTGTGTAGAAGGGAAAGAGGAAGCAAGCACAAAAGAAATGTAGATTGAAAGGAGAGGTTGACTCAAGCCAGGACCAAAATAATATAGTTATTTTTCAGGGGAACTATAAAAAGAACAACAGTTTTTCCTAGCATTTGGCATGAGACCTAGGATTTTAATGAAAGTTGAAATTCAAATGCCTGAGACTGCCCCATACTGTGAGGGTCTTATTAGACTTGTCTTTGGAAGGAGACTTACTGTCTCTCTTCCTAAATTTAAATGGCTTGTTTTCCCTGCTTGTATTATGGCAGGCAGAGTGGATATTTAAGGTATTGTCTATTCAGATCTCTCCCTTCTCATTTTCTAGGGATTGCCCTGCATTCCATTTACACTGTTACTCTTAGACCTGTTAATTTGACCTGTCTCCTGGGCATTTGGAAATGGGTATGATTCTACTCCTAGTCTGTCTCTGAAGCCGGGGAGATGTAAATCCTGGTGACATATGAACTAGAGGGGTTGGCCTGCAGTGAGGGAAGCATGAAGGAGATTCGTGGAGAAGGGAAAAAAATCAAGAGATGTGCTCAAGTTCCTCCGCGTAATCCTCCAGTTCCCAGAGACCCTGGTGTACTTAAATGAAAAGGGGGTGTGTTCATATTTTGCTTAAATTTTCTCAAGGGGTTTTGGGAATATACAACCAAAGGTACCCTAATATAGTGGTAGAAAAGAAGCCTGAGATTTTTAGAGCTGCTGTGAAGACCTGTTAGAAGGCAGAGTATAGGATTCTAAGTATGGGACTAAGTTACTGAAAATGTGGCCCCATAGAGAAAGCTGCTCTACCCTTCCCTTAGTGCAGACATTGAGGTTGGGGTTCATTCTGTGACATCATAGCCTTGCTTTGAACTAGAAGGAGAAGCATTTGTTAGATACCAGGTTGGGGTGGGACAAAACAAACAGAATGTTGCTTCTCAGTACAACTACCTGTTTCCAGGGCTGATGCTCTACAGGTCTCGGGATACTCAGAGGCGTAGCTGACTTGGGCCCAGAGCACAGGGATAGGAAAAGCTTTTCTGTTAAGGGCTAGCAATAAATATTTTAAGCTTTGTAGGTCCTATAGCCTGTGACATTACTACTAAACTCTCCCATGGTAGGATAAAAGTCACAGACAATATATAAACAAAATGGACATAGCTGTGTTCCAGTGCAACTTTTTTTTTGGGTCGGGTGGGGGACAGAGTGTCGCTCTGCCCTCCAGGCTAGAGAGCAGTGGTGTGATCTTGGCTCACTGCAACCTCCGCCTCCCAGGTTAAGCGATTCTCCTGCCTCAGCCTCCCAAGTAGCTGGGACTACAGGCATGTGCCACCACACCTGGCTAATCTTTGTATTTTTAGTAGAGATGGGGTTTCACTATGTTGACCAGGTTGGTCTCCAACTCCTGACCTCAGGTGATCTGCCCACTTCGACTTCTCAAAGTGCTGGGATTACAGGCCTGAGCCACCGTGCCTGACCCAGTGTAACTTTATTTACGGACACTGAAATGTGAATTTCATATAATTTTTACATCGTAAGATATTCTTCTTTTGATTTTTTTTTAACCATTTAAAAGTGAGAAAATTCTTTTTACCTTGTAGGCTCTACAAAAACATGTGGCAGGTGAATTTGACCCATGGGCTGTGGTTTGCAGCTCCCTAGAGTATCACAGGGAAGTAAGGGGGAGTGTTTGCTTTTATAATAGCTGAGGTGGGTGAGAATAGCTCTCATTGAGCTTAATATTTTAACCTTTTCATTAATCCCACAAGATCTCTGGAAGACCGTTGGTCAGCGTCCTAACTAACCTTTGAGAGGAAGGAATTTTAAGTTCAGTGAGCTGGTTTTCAAGCTGGGAGCTAATAATTACCAGGCCAGACTTTAGGTGTTTGACCTATGACTAAGGCCCTCTGCTTATTGTATCACTGGAGGGCGAGGCAGATGCCGTTTCCATATTTACATAGAGAAACCAAGTCTCCTGGAAGATTGTGTAATGCTTTGTATGTAAACGTCAATGCAAGTTTTGGCAGGGACAAACTACATTCACAAACATTGCACCAACGAAATGTGCTGGCTTTAGGAAGCGGTTTTTAGTGGATGTTTTTACCTTACAAAGTCTTACATACTGAAAAATCGTATCTTTCAGAATCACTTAATTTTTGTTTCTAAAGAGCACTAATACCTAGTGCCTCTTTTCATTCCCAGAACATTATTGTAAAACGAGGAATTAAAGAACCAAATGAGATGCATGACTTAGGCAAAGTCAGGTGGTTTGGTTTCCAATCTGACCAGGTCTTTTTTTGTTTTTCTTCTTCTTCTTCTTCTCTTTAGATACAAGCCCACTGGTTTTGTTTCCTTCTTTCCTTTTTTATTCCCTTCAGTTATTTTGCTATTGCCATGATGAAGTGTGAGGCTTGTGTCTTGATCTGTGTGGAATGCAAGAGTCCAGCTGTTTTCTGCCACGCCATAAACGTCTCAGGAAAATTGAGATGCTCCTAGAGATAACCCCCGTAGGTAATAGCTGTATTACAGCTTTTACTTTTCAGAGTGGATTCCCTGCAATAAAATTATTGCAATCTTGTGTTACAGCTTTTACTTTTCAGAGTAGATTCCTGCAGTAAAATTATTACAGTCTTTTTGCCTTGTCCTTGAAAGTCATGTTACTCTGAGAAATGAAACGTTGCTGCAAATGTGTACATCTCAGTAGGAGAGTTTTAAACAATTTGAAAGAGCTGTGTTTTAGTGGTACCAATTTTGCAGCTTCCTAGGCAGAGGTTTGTTACATTGAACTCTTTAGCTGTCCAAGTGAATCAGGGCCGCTGTTGATTCATCAATAGTAACATAGCTATGATTCTTTGGCATGGTAGCCAATATCTGATCCAGAGTTAATGTTCTAAGTAGATGTCTCCTCTTGTGGATTCCATTTCCTCCTCCTTCCTTCAGCTTCCATTCCCGTTAAGGGTCCTCTCCATCACAGTCACACAGATTTAGCTGTAATCTTCTCCAAACAGCTAGTCAAGTCTGAAAGCTGTCTGCCTTCTCTAACTCCAGCAGATGCTACTGAACTGTTGATTGTCTTAGAAGACACAACAGCACACTCCTGCTTGTTAGGGCCAGTCTTGAACATTCCCCCTCTATAAGGTAGAGGACTGAGGACTTTTGGTTTCTTACCAGCCTTTCTCCACCAGGATGATAGGGTAGAAAAATATACAAGCAGGAAAAAACATTTCTCAAATTAAATTTTGAAAAATGTGTCAGGATTCCATCCTTTTTACTCTGTGTGAATTTGATGGCCTTGTTAGCTATCATTGTCTTTTCAACACATTGAACTCTCCACACTGCTGAGGCTAATGTGGTTAGAGAACTGTTCTCAGTGGTCCCTGAACCAGCAGTATCAGCATCACCTGAGAACTTGTTAGAAATGCAAATTATCAGGCCCATTTCCAGACCTCCTGAATCAGAAAGTCAGGGTGCAGGGCCCGGGAATTTGCTTTATTAGGCCCTCCAGATGATTCTGATGCTCACCAAAGTTTGAGAATCACTTGTTTAGTCCCAAGCCTGTGTTTGGATGCCATTTGCATTACTTAGAAGCTAACTGGGGACTAGTTACTGTATCTTTGGTCTCTTTATTTCCATAGAAAGAGGACAACCCTCTCTACCTGTTAAGGTCATGATGGGTAATTAAGGTGATATGTATAAACATTAGCACATAAGTGTTTGGTGAACAGTAACTGCTGGTGTTTGGTACCATCTTTTAAAAGCCATAGTGGTAGATAGTGAGAAGATAAAGGCATAAAAGATGGGCTCAGCCCTAACAGGTTTGCAATCAAGATGAGATGGCTTACATATAAATAATTATTAGACCAGAAAAATGGTAACTTTTCTCAAAAAACCCAAGCGAAGGATGGTTTCTCTTGATTTTTTTTTTATTTCAACCTGATAGCAAATGTAATAGTTGAAAGCAGACACAGTAATATGCCTAAAATCATGGGATTGACATTACTTTTGATAGCAATTTGTTGAGCTTGTATGCTTAGGCATGTGCTAAAGAGAGGAGCCTGAAAGTGCAGGACATCCTAGAGGATGCATTTGTTTTGGGAAACCTTGGGAGAATAGGCCCTTTATTTTGCATGGACCTTGTACTTAAAAAAAAAAAAAAAAAAAAAAAAAAAGCTCTTAGGACATTCATGAAAAAGTTGATGTCTTTTTTTGCATTGGTGAGTGATTGGTTAATCAGTCTCTCCAATTCTTAATTAGCAGAGGGGTAGATAGACACATAGACTATTGGAATTTTTTATTAATAATGAGGTAGTTTTTTGTGTGCTGCAGTCATGTTAATGAGAATAGCTTTTAGGAGTTAATACAGCATCACATGGGCACTTTGCAATACAAAAAAGTGATTAGCAAAAATGTCTTGAATTTTGGACACAGCCCATTTGTTCTGTCAACATCTGAAAAGGAGAGTGCTTTTAGGAAGAACATGTAAATTCCTGCTTCTTTATACCCTCTCTGCCAAAAGACTGGGTTTCATTTCTTCCATGTTAGTTGTAATCAAATAGGATGTGTATTTAATTTGTTTTTGTTTGTGTCAGTTGAATGCTTAAAACAAGTAAATCTAACTTAAATATGATAATATTTGTCAGTTTTTCCCATAACTGTTAATATTTGGTATTTATGACTCTGTTTGTACATTCTTCTCCTAAAGGCATAAATACCTGCCCCCTGGGTAAGAGTTTTGGGTTTGGTTTTATGGCTATTTTGTCTAATACAGAAGAAGTTCAGGAAAAGATGGGCAAACTTCTTGAACTATGGCTGATACCATAGTAATATAAACAATGTTTTTTTGTGTTTTCCAATTAACGTTATATTATGAGCATTTTACAGATGGTCCCCAATTTATGATGGGATAGTGCTAAGGCAAATACAGTAGAAATCGTATTTTGAGCTTCCATTTAGCTATTCTATTTTTCACTTCTAATATAGTATTCAATAAATTACATGAGATATTCAATACTTAAGCATAAAATAAGCTTTGTGTTAGATGATATTGCCCAACTGTGGGCTAATGCAAGTGTTTTGAGCACGTTTAAAGTAGGCTATGCCAAGCTATTCTGTTTAGCAAGTTAGGTGTATTAAATGCATATTTGATTTACAGTATTTTGAACTTAGGATGGATTTTTCAGGATCTGACCCCATCATAAGTTGACAACCCTCTGTGTATTATTTGTAAACAGTATATTGGACACAAAGTTCATCACAAAGATATATCCTAACCTTTTTTGAACACTTAAACCATTTGATATTTTCTCAGAAATGAGGAGGCTAGTACTTCAAGAAAAACGCCTGATGGTATTTGCCAATGATAAAATTATAGCTGTCAAGTGAAAGTGAAAACTGAAATTTTGGAAAACTCATATTTGCAACCTTGTGCTTGACAGCTTCCCAGTACTTAAGTTGTGTCTGGTAAGATTGATCGTAATATTAATAATGTGCTTTTGGGGGGACGTTTTCTAAAAAAGAAATGTGCAGGCATATCAAAAAAAACCAAAAAAAAGCTGCATAACTCAATGAACCAGTATTTTCCAAAATCGTACATGGGTAAAAAGACCCTTTCAAGTTGCAAATAGACCATTGGATTTTAATGTAACAGAGTACAGAAAGTTTGTCAGATTTCAGATTCCATATTGTAATTAACTTCTAAAAAGCACCACCTGTTGAATTTGGGGAACGTACGAAAGAATACCCACAGCTATCTCAAAAGATGATTGCAAGACACCCTTCATTTTCCAACTGTTTATCTGTATGAGGCCAGATTTTTCTTCATATACTCAACCTAAACACCATATTGCAACAAACTGCATGCAGAAGCAGGCATGAAACTACTATTTTCCAGTAAGCAGGACATTGAAGAGATTTGCAAAAGCACAAAACAATACCATTCTTACTAAATTTTCTTTTGGAAAATACATAAAAAGTATCTACTTTAATATGTGGTTTTAAAGGTTATTTTAAAACGTATTTTAAAAATTTCTTAGTTAATTTTGAATGTGATAAGTAACAGTGGATATAACCCACATAACGAGAACTCTATTTAGAGTCCTTAGTAATTAAGAGTGTAAAGGGAACCTGAAAGCAAAAAGTTGAATACTGCTGAGTTAGATGAACTTCTGCATTTAAAGAGGTTTTTTTCCCAGAGTTGAATGCCATTGATTCTCTCGAATTTATAATGAATGCAGGCTACATGGAAAGGTAACATTTGTTAATCAACAAACTTGTTCATCTGTCTTTTCTAAAGTCATTTTGTAGTTCGAGCTTATTTATACATTTTGGTTGACTTGACTTTTTTTTTTTTTTTAAAAGAAATAAATACCTACCTGAGAAAAATATTGCATTCTGTGGTACCTAGTATAGTGTGACACATAAAATAGCTTCATTTTTGTTATGATGAAAATTAACCCATTTATGCTGGAGGTTGCAAAATCTTTTTGTGTGTGATAAATCAGATCTTGGCAATGACCTTGAGCAGTAGGATATAAATAACTCCCACAAGCGTAGCGTTCCAATAATGGAACACTAGACATAAATGGATTAACATGTTCTAGGAGTTCAAATCACCTTAAAGGGAAAAATAATGGCCACGTGCTTCTCCTGGCCCCCACTCTGCTTCAACGAAGTTTAATTACTGGAAATAAACAAAGTGACTTCACAACTATATTTGCAAATAACTTTTGAAGCATATTAAGAACAAAATGCTTTCCAATTAATTTTGTTTTTCTTTAGCAAATGATAATGGGTCTGTTAAATGACTTAGGGGTGTGGTAGACTCTATTACCTGACTTACTGTATTTTCAAAGGCTTTCTTCTAACCCACAAAGTAGATTTATGGGATTAGAATTTAGGGCTGAATGATTCTGAAGGATAATCTTGGTCTTTGAATAATAATTGGTATTTGGCTAAATGAGGAATATGGCAGTGTTCATTTTTTGACTGTTTCAATTGGGATTCATCTGTAACAATGGGGCATTTCACAAATGACTGAGAATGGCAAATAAATGCATTCCTCTCTAATGGAGTCACTTTGGTTCCTTTAGAAGTTGGAGGAGTACGTTTCTAAGAGAAGGGATTTGCCTTCAATTATTAGAGAGTATTTAATAGGGTTGTGTTTTTTGTCTTGCATTTTGCTATTGTAAATTATAAAAATGTGGGTGGATTTAAAATAAAACACCTTTTAACATTTTTACACATAATGTATCTACAAGTTAAATAGATCACTTAAAGATCTTTTGGTGTAAGAATTTTAATGGATAGCAAAAAGCATAATTATGTGGTCAGACTAGTACAGACCTTGTTCTTGTATAGCCTGTTAATTTACTGTAAAATTACTTTAAAAGTTTTAATTAGCATAATTAAGTAAAGTAAGTGATAAGATATTTTACTTTGTATATTTTCTGTGTTCTTCTTGAGTCACAGCATTTAACAGGAGCATTTAAACTTAATTGCCCCTTCTAACCTAGGGCAGGTGTAAAGCATAAGCCATAATGATGGTTAGTGCCACCACAAACTAAAATCATTTCCACCCTCAGCTCAGTTCTCCTGAGTAAGTGACCCCCAACCTTTTTGGCAGGAACCGCTTTCGCGGAAGACAATTTTGCACAGGCTGTGGCAGGGGTCGGGGGGTATGGTATTGGGATGAAACTGTTCTACCTCAGATCATCAGGCATTAGATTCTCATAAGGAACATGCAACCTAGATTCCTTGCAGTGCAATTTACAATAGGGTTCTGCGCCTATGAGAATCTAATGCTGTGGTTAATCTGACAGGAGGCAGAGCCCAGCCTTAATGCTGATGGCCTGCCGCTCACCTCCTGCTGTGCGCCCTGGTTCCTAACAGGCCATAGACCAGTACCAGTCTCGTCCATAGACTAGGGGTTGGGGATTCCCTGTTATAAGTGATTTATTTGTTCTAGTCTGTTGGCATTCAAATATGTTGAGTACCACCCACAGAAAGAACATTTTTACATCACAATTCAGTATAGACATAAGCGTATGTTATATTAATGTTATTATATACAATGTTTGCCTTTACTATAAACAGTGTACTTTGGTTTTTTAATTCCCTTCTTTAAAAAGTATTGATTTCAGGACCCCGTGCAATGTGCTCACTGAAAAACTGCCTTGGGAAGCTCTCTCTCATTCACAATGGTTATTTGATATCTTCTCTACCCTCATTCAACTTCTCTCATTCTGCTCACTTTTCTCAATTTTAGCAGATGCTCTGGACTCCGGCTTTATGGAGAGCCATTGAGTTGTGGCTTCCTCAGCTTGTCACGCGACCTGCAAGTTTCTGCACTAGTACCATCCATCCATCTGTCCTCCCTCCTATAATGGAAGAGGTTTCCTTTCTATACCTGTTCTCTAGATAGAACTCTTTCCCCTCCCTCGGGAACATGTGGTATTGATTGTCACTTCTTCATAGTCTCCAGGCTTTCCTTCTTTAATGACTTTTTCCCAACAGTCTTTAAATGTATTTAAAACTCTTCTTTCACACACCCACATCCCGGCACCCACACCCCTGTGCATATCCATTTGTGCACTCGCGGCCCTAGCTACTGCTTTCTTCCTCTTATCCATAGCTTATTTATTGCCAGCCTTTCTGAAGGGTTTTCTGTACCTCCCGTCTGAGTCCTCAGTTTTCTTTCCCTTCTCAACCCACTTCTCTCGCCAAGGTCAACAAAGACCCTTTATTTAATATGCGTCTCACTCTCTTTCTCACTTGAACTCTCTGCTCCTGATCCGATTCTGTCAAATGATTGCTCCCTCTTCTTGACCTTGGCTTTCATTGCCTGCAGTCCTTCTGTGCTCTTAGTTTTTCCTTCCTGTCTCCTCTTGCTCTGTCTGCCCCATTATTCCTGGGTTCCTTGGAGTTCTCCCTTTGACCTCTCTCTCCTGATACCTTGTACTCTCTAGAGGTTTGCACAGCTTCATGAGAGCCTTAGTACTGATACCCAAATCTGTCGCCAGCCTGAACTTTGGACCTACACACCAGACTGGGCCAGGATGACCAGAAGTGGTACCTGGAGTATATGCCAAAAGCCCATGAACCTTAAAAATGAACATGCTTAGCCCCAGAAATTCTCAGTTGCCTACAAATTTCAATACCATGAACTTGTGCTAATCTTTACTGATAAATTAGAGGGGAAAACACAAAAGGAGACAAATTTGTGACAACCACTTGGTACAACGAGATGTAGGAAGACAGGTAGTGGAAGGATGATAACGGATTAGTGACCATCCAGACCTCCTGCCAGAGTCTCTTCCTGTAAAGGTAGGAGTTGAAATTAGTCACCTTGGAGAACTCAAGTAGAGTTTTAATCTGGCCCTCAGAATGGTTTATGGGTTTTGCTTTACTAGCACTTTCTGCAGAGTAAGCAAAAAGCTGATATGGTATGGAAATAAAGCAAAAATTGGCATTAACCCAGATTTGAAGGCCACAGTGACTCTTCTCAGATTTGAGGCTATGCCAAGTATCTGCATCAGGTTGGCAGGTGGGTAACAGTGTCTGCAGTGGCCAGACAGCTCTTAAGTTTGGATATCTCTCAGGCTTCCCAAGGTCAACATGTCCAGAAGTGGACTCATTATATTCTTCATCAAACATACACATTTCAAGTAAATGCTACAAGCTGTCTACCTAATATATAGGTAGGCAAGTTTCTTGCATATGCCATGTTTTATCTTGCCTCTAGACCTTTGCATATGCTGTTCCCTCTGTTTAGAGGATCCACTCCAGCTACATTTTATTTTTTCTAAAACTCAGTATAATATGTTGTAATAGCTTGGTGACTCTTTCCTGTCTGAACCCTCTACTTATGCCTGCTGGCCCCAGTAGACATAATTCCTTTGAGGGCAGGTATTTTCTTATTTTCTGGCATATCCACAACACCTGGCAGAGTATCTGACATAGTAGATACTCATTTAATATTGTTCAGTGAATGAAATAAGCAGTGCTGGGATGAGGATAGGCTTTGATTCAGTTAGAGTAGTGGTGTTACCTGCTTCTCCTCTTGGATAGAAACAGAACCAGGAATCATTCTACTAAAGAGATAGAGTTGGTGCGGCTAAACTATGTGCTGGTTACTTTTGAATTAGGACCTTCCATTTGGATTTAATTTGTTTGGGATGTGGTGAATTCCCGGAACAAGAGACACACCCAATTTAAAATATAAATTCATTCAAAGCAAATATTATTTTGGCTCATCTGTGTCATTGTTCAGTGAATAAGAGTTTGGTGGATAAAAATGTTGATGTGGCTGAATCAGATCAAATAAGCATTTTTGGATTTTAGGATTTCCTAGGTTTGGAAATATTACCAGATGGATCTAAATTACTCCCTTTGCTGTGCCTGCATAACATAGTCCTACATTCCAAGCAGCATTTTATGCATTTGTAAACTCTCTGCCCCTGTTTTACTGGGGTCCAGGAGGGCAAATGTGGTGGCTTGTTTAGCCTAGTGTCCCATGTAACCACAGGGATTAGACTGTGGTTGGGGCCAAGTAAATATTTAAGTGAAAGCTCTGTGGGAAACCTACCCAGAATATTCCTCCTGAGGCTGAAGGTAAAAGATGTGGTCTTTGACAGGCTATTAATAGTTTTTCTCTGGAGCAGAGTGTAAACAAAGAGATATATATTAGTTAGATCTTTCTCACTTGCAGATGACAGAAACCCAACTCAAACTGAGCTTCATTCAGAATAGGAAACCAATTCCTTGTTTCAGTTAAGGAATGTGTTCCCCATCAACAACAAAAAAATACGCAACCGAAGTCTTAAGTACATATGGGGGTTAGTTTCCTGATCCCAAAGGCTGCTACGGGCACTCATGGAATTTGTTTTGAACCTTTTACCCTTCTGTCCCATCGTTCTTAATATGTGGCTTTCATAGGGAAAACCGGGAAGGGAAAATTCCAAAACTTTCTTCTTAGCAAGACTTGGCCTTTTTATTTATAAAGGAAACCTCCTCAAGGACTTTGGCTCACATCTCAGCTCTCACTGTGATCAGATTGCAAAGGGGGTTGGGGAATAATAGCTGTTATGTTCTTTTTTGTTTGATTGTTTTTAGATAGAGTTTTACTCTTGTCGCCTAGGCTGGAGTGCAGTGGTGCAATCTTGGCTTACTGCAACCTCCACCTCCTGGGTTTAAGCAATTTTTCTGCCTCAGCCTCCCGAGTAACTAGGATTACAGGTACCCACCACCATGCCCGGCTAATTTTTGTATTTTTAGTAGATACGGGGTTTTACCATGTTGGCCAGGCTGGTCTCAAACTCCTGACCTCAGGTGATCCACCCGCCTCAGCCTCCCAAAATGTTGGGATTACGGGTGTGAGCCACCACGCCCAGCCTGCTCTTATGTTTGTAAGGTACATATTAGAGGCAGGCTAGGGAGAAGGATTGGAAATGGAGGTTTACTCAGGCAACTAACAGTGTCTTTCACACTCTTTTTTTTTTTTTTTTTTTTTTTTGAGACGGAGTTTTGCTCTTGTTGCCCAGGCGGGAGTGCAGTGGCACGATCTCGACTCACCGCGACCTCTGCCTCCTGGGTTCAAGCGATTCTCCTACCTCATCCTCTCAAGTAGCTGGGATTACAGGTATGCGCCACCACACCCGGCTAATTTTTTATTTTTAGTAGAGATGGGGTTTCTCCATGTTGGCCAGGCTGGTCTTGAACTCCTGACCTGAGGTGATCCGCCCACCTCAGCCTCCCAAAGTGCTGGGATTACAGGTGTGAGCCACCGCGCCTGGCTTTTTCACACTCTTAGATTCGGAAAATCCAAGGAGATGGTTTGCTTCCGTTGGTTGGATCCAGAGGCTCTGATAACACTCCCTCAAGGTGGTATCAAAAATATGAATGCACCATAAAGAGGGAATCCTAGGTTATTAACCAAGCATAGGCCACTTGAACAGAGGTGTTCTGGGCATCTAGGTCAAATTTTCTTTATATTTGATTAGTGGCTTAGGATCATGGCATACTTTTGTTTGCTTTATGTATGGGCTGTGACGTTCTTATATATAGCCTTGTTCTTCCTGGACTTTCTAATTGCTTGTTTTCTCATTTACAGAAGTAATATTTGTCTTCATTCTCTCAAAACTATAATTTATTTTCTTGATTATACAACCTTTTTGAATGCATTATTATGAACTAACTGCTTTCAGGACTTGCTGGACAGCTGTCATCCTGACATTTATTTTCCTTTTATTCTTGGCTTAATTCCACTTTTTCTTGGACTCTGTATCTTCCCTTTTCTTAGACATATTTTTAATTTTGCTGGAGTATATTATAAAGTAAGTTTTCAGAAAGAGTACGTGGCAAGTGTACTTTGAGCCTCTGCTTATCTGTCCTCATGCTTAATTGGTAATTTGGCTGGATATGAAATTCTGAGTTCAAAATAATCTTCCCTTAGCATTTGAAAGAATTTCTCTAGCAGTCAATGCTACTGACCCTTGTACCTTTGAAGGACCTTTCTTTGGAGACTCTGTTTTCTTAATATCAAGATATTGTGACATTTTATGAGAATCTTTTTTCCTTTATTCTGCTCAGCACCTGTGGGCTCTTCCAGTCTGAAGACTTGGGTTCAGTAGATTGATGTTAGGTTTCCTGGATTTACTCTTAAATTGTCTTACCAAACTTTTTTGTTTTCCTCCTTCCACTCACCCAGTTTTCTGGGGATTTCATCATTCTTTTATCATTTCATCCCTTCTATTGAATTTTTAACTTCAATATGCAATCTTTTCCATAATGATGTTTTTGGTTCATGTTTGTATTTTGTGTTTTCTAATATCTTTGACCACACTCAGATGTTTTTCCCTCTAAAATTCTCTTCTGCTTTAGCTCCATGAGTTACGATCACTGTCTTCTCTGGGATTGTTTTCATTTTTTCCGTATTTTTTTTTTCCCCTGCTTTCTTCATATGTAGTCATCCTTGCTTACCTATCCATATGGATGCATGAAGGATGCATAGCAGCTGACTTAGCTTCCTTCCTGCTTGTGCTCGTCTGCTTATGTTCATCTGCTGCCCCTGTTGGCCTTTCTTTGATTAGGAGTATGGGTTGTGAGCTCTGAAACTGAGGGCGTAGTGTGTCAAAGAGAAGGTTTCACTTTAGGGTGTGTCAAGGTAAAGCAAGCAGGATGGGGAGAGGTTCCCACAATGCCAGAGGGGAGATCCCCACCAGGGTCTGCCAGTCCCTCCTGGCAGATCACTTGCTCCCTTTGGAGAGTAGATGTTTGACCTCAGACTAGGGGTCAGCTCTGCCACCACCCTCATTGGCTGGGGAAAAGGAGGCCATGCTAAGCCACCATCCTGCAGGCAGTTTTGCAGATGTACCCTCCTTTCAGTTTCTATACTTCTAATCTCAGATGCTGCCAACTTCCACCTCTATTCTTGCCTTCCACCTGCATGTGTCCCAAGCTCTGCTGTGGTTTATTATTTCTCAGTATGCTCTCATCTGACCTACAGAAATCTTGAGTCCATTTATGTGCCCCAGTGGTTTGGGATAGGGAGATGTCTTGCTTCTTCGTCTAGAAGCCCTGGGGTATTACATATTTTAAAATTTTATTTTTGAGAAATTAATTCTCACATAATAAAAATTCAAAAAGTACAGAAGGCCATGCAGGGGAAAATAAGATTTTCTTGAACCCACTCTCCAGGTTCTCCATTTCCCTTGCAAGAAGCAAATGCTCTTAGTTTCCTGCATATTTGCAGAGAGGTTATGACATGTACATTTAAGAAAAATCATTTTGGTTGTTGTGTTGTAGTATGGACTAGGTTTGGAGTGAGGTAGGAAGAGATAGAAACTGGAGTCTGGGGGTACCATAGCAACTACAGTGGTCTAGACCAGCAGTCCCTAATCTTTTGGCACCAGGGACCAGTTTCCTGGAAGACAGTTTTTCCATGGACCTGAGTGGTGGGGTGGGTGGGGGATTGTTTCAGGATGATTCAAGTGCATTACATTTATTGTGCCCTTTATTTCTGTTATTATTACATTGTAATATATAATGAAATAATTACACAACTCACTACAATACAGAATCAGTGGGAATCCTGAGCTTGTTTTCCTGCAACTAGACTGTCCCAGCTAGGGGTGATGGGAGACAGCGACAGATCATCAGGCATTAGATTCTCATAGGGAACTTGCAACCTAGATCCCTCGCATGCGCAGTTTACAATAGAGTTGTTCATGCTCTGATGAAGATCTGATGGAAGGCAGAGCTCAGACAGTGAGCGATGGGGAACAGCTGTAAATCCAGATGAAGCTTCTCTCACTCACCCACCCACCACTCACCTCCTGCTTTGCGGCCTTGTACCAGCTCTGTGGGCAGGGGGGTTGGGGACTCTTGTGGTCTAGGCAATGGGTGAGGCTCTACGCTAAGACAATGGGATGGGAATGGAGGGCCGAGATGCTTGATCAAGATAATTCCACTAAGAAGTAAACAGGACCTAGCCCTGGTTAGGTGTTGGCAGGATGTCAGGGATAAATGGAGGAATAGGGTTGTGGTGAAAAAAAAGCAGGCCTCTCTGTTGATTTCTGTGGGAAAAGGGTGGGGTTTTACTTGATTTAATCTGGTAATTTTACAGAGAATCTGAATGCTTTGATTGTCTCTTTTAAGGTCTTGAAACCTTAATAATTTGCCATCTCTGCTTCCGTTCTTCTTCCTTTTGCATGTCCCCTCAGGCCACCAGTGGGTTTCTGAGACTTACAAGCTAAAGTAATTTTTGTAGGCGTCGTTGAATATGCATCATTCCCACTTCCTATAGAGGACAGATATCTAACTGGAAACTCAGCAGCCAAGTACAGCAGCCCATAGGCATGTTTGGGCTCAGTGTTTTGTTTTGTTTTCAACTTGAGTTAATGTTTTTAAAAATTGAGACCTCCCCAAACTCTGAATTTATCGCCTTTTTTGAGAAGTCAGAAAATCTGGCAAAACTAGAACAGTCCTCCTCACTGTGGTAATGGGGTAAGTATGAGAAGCTTTGAGGGGTCGTACCTTCTCCACTAAGCTACAGCCCCTACCCCTCAGTCCAGATCTATATATGAACTTACCACTGCCCTCCTGAATCATTTAGTTACCTGCCAGTTCCCTTAGTCCCGTGTTTGTCACCCTGGCTATAGAGATCACACTGCAGGAGATTTCCAACTATCAGAGAAGCTGTCTTTATCTTAAAGTTTATCGTAGTACACGTTATGGTGGTATTCCTTTTCGAAGCACAAATGAATAGGAGAAATGGAAACATGAATTCTAACAGTTGAAATCAAATGTAGGCAATACCAACTTTAAAAAAATGCGGACAGTGCTAATTAAAGTTATGGAAGAAAATACTTTTTGGCTTGGCCAGACTGATGTAAATATTTCTGACAATATAGTTAGTATATACGGCATTAGCAAAGGTGGTGTTGTGACAATTAGAATTTGTCTGAGGTTTGTAGTCTAAGAGACTGGATGACTTTATTTTCCTGTGAACAGTTACGATGTGTGGAAAAGTGAGGCCAACTAGAACACTTTTGATTGTATTGTTAAAGTAGTACCTTAAGAAACCCCTCTGGATACATTCTCTACCTCTGAAGTCAGTAAGGAAAAGGTATAAATCCTTCGTGTGACCTAGCTGTTACAGAGAACCTTGTCAGGCAAGACAGTTTATTGGAGTGATGTACCCTAAATTTACCTGTTGCGGGGTAACCTGTGTTTTTCTAAGGCTATCCTAGGGAGTTCCATTTGTGTAGGTCAACCTTGGACTGACCCCAAGATTTCCAGTCATCAGAATGTAGGAAGTAGAGGGAGTGGGATTACACATGCTTGGAACTCAGCCCATTAGAAAAAGCCACATGCGTTTTCCAGCACTGGCTGTCTTTGTCTTCAGTTTTGAGTCACTGAATATTTGATCTAAA
Organism: Theropithecus gelada; assembly: GCF_003255815.1. Taxonomy (NCBI): domain Eukaryota; kingdom Metazoa; phylum Chordata; class Mammalia; order Primates; family Cercopithecidae; genus Theropithecus; species Theropithecus gelada. Next base: position 109,499,443 of record NC_037673.1, on the reverse strand, counting down.
TTCCCCACATCACTTACACAAACAGTTCCATGCACTCCTCAGGAAGCATGTGACATAACTTTGTGATTGATGTCAGGATTCCAATAACAACACAGGATCACAGAAAAGGTCTGGTAACCTGAGTAACTTTTTAAAAACAGTTATTTATAAAGGCACATGTCTGTGTGAAGGAACAGATGTCGGGAGGCAGTGTGCTGTGGGAGCAGGCTGCACTGGGATGATGACTCAAGAAACAGAGGTTCTAACCCCAGCTCTGCCTCTGTCATGTTACGTGACCTTCGAGCAAGTTTTTCCTACGTCTCCTTTTCCTCTTGTGTAAACTGAGGAGATTGGACTAAACAATCTTCCAGTTTTCCTGTGTTGGACATTTGAGCAGTCACTTGTTCTCATTATCTTAGCTTTACAGAGTGAGAATCCTAGGGAAGATGCTTCTTGGTGACTCTGTCTTCAGACATGATGGTTGGCCTCCCCTTCCCTGAGATAATGACAGAGTGCCCTGTGTGCCCTGTGTCATTGGTGGGTCTTCACTGACCATCTTCAACTCCTGCTGTTTGCAGTACATCTCAGACACTGTGGGAAGCAAGGCTGGCTTTATGGGGAGACAGGCTTTCCATTTGGGTTTCAGCATGCCATGAAAGTTCTGTTCCTTTCAGATGTTTCTTATTATTTGGTGGTGGTTCCTGAAATACTGCATTATATTTTTTACCTTCCGTCCACCACTTTTTTGGCTTTTTGGAAACTGTGCATTGGAGTCTGAAGAGGCTATTACCATGGCAAATCTTAGAGTCACAGAGAATTGGTTAAGTAGATGGTGAAACCAAAGGCTTGGGGGTAGAGGGTGATACCAGAGTAAGGAGCAGTGGATAAGGGGGTCTGAAGGCCAGCTTCATCTGTCTGATAAATTTGTCCTGCCCTTGTCCTGGGTGAGCAGGTTTGAAAGTGAGATGAAGCACACTGCTTTGCCTAGCTCTGCTTTCTGCCCTGAAACCCAACAGTGGCAGGTGGGGTTTTATATACCCCAAACACACAGAGATACAGAGACAGACAGATTTACCTGCTTATTTTTGGGGGTGAGCCAAGAGGAAAGGAGAGAAGAGGCACAGGAGAGGAAATGTTAATAACTAATGGAACAGCAGCTGAGTAGAGGCTGGAATTAATGGGATCAGAATGTAGGTAGAGGGCATATGTTTGGCAGACATAAAAGGAAATCTTCTCTCCACAGAAAACTGTGAAGGAAAAGAGTGAGTAGCATGTAGCTTGCACAATGCAGAGATATAAGGAATTGTTTTTCTTCTGACTTCATCTCAGTAAAGTTGGGAAGTCTCACTGTCCTCATCCCTCTGCTGACCCCCTGAGCTTTCTGTGTTTTATTTGGTTCTGAGCAGATCTTAATACTGTTGTGATTGGCATCTTTAAAGGAGAATGGTTTTTATAGAGTAAACAACAGGGACTCTGTTTTCTTCCACATCAGCTCACCCTTCCGTTTCTGGATCCACAACAGTGTGGTGTCCAATCAGTTGTTTAGAGAGAGAGAGAGAGAGAGAGAGAGAGAGAGGGCTGGATGCGGTGGCTCATGCCTATAATCCCAGCACTTTGGGAGGCCGAGGCGGGCAGATCACGAGGTCAGTAGTTCGAGACCAGCCTGACCAACATGGTGAAATCCCATCTCTACTAAAAATACAAAAATTAGCCAGGCATGGTGGTGCACACCTGTAACCCGCAGGAGAATCACTTGAACCCGGGAGGCGGAGACAGCAGTAAGCGGAGGCTGCAGTGAGCTGAGATCACGCCACTGCACTCCAGCCTGGGTGACACAGTGAGACTCTGTCTCAAAAAGGAAAAAAAGAAGAGAGAATGAGAGCACTTGCAGCATGTGCACTGAGAACCAGAGAACATTGTTCTGTCCTGTTTCTGCTGAGGGGAATCTTTTTATATCAAAACCCTATCGTTACCCTGGGATAGGAAGGTGGAAATAGCTTTGCTACCCAAGACCCTTCTTGGTGAATGTGTTGGACCGACCAGACTTAAACTATGTTTCTTGGCATTTAGAAGGTCAACCCGGGCCGGGCGCGGTGGCTCAAGCCTGTAATCCCAGCACTTTGGGAGGCGGAGACGGGCGGATCACGAGGTCAGGAGATCGGGACCATCTTGGCTAACATGGTGAAACCCCGTCTCTACTAAAATATACAAAAAAACTAGCCGGGCGAAGTGGCCGGCACCTGTAGTCCCAGCTACTCGGGAGGCTGAGGCAGGAGAATGGCGTAAACCCGGGAGGCGGAGCTTGCAGTGAGCTGAGATCCGGCCACTGCACTCCAGCCTGGGCGACAGAGCAAGACTTCGTCTCAAAAAAAAAAAAAAAGAAAAAAAAAAATAGAAGGTCAACTGGGGTTTCAACACTAAGGAAATCTGGGAAGCAGCCAATTTCATATACTCTTCATATACAGGTTGAGTATTCCATATCTAAAATGCTTGGGACCAGAGGTGTTTTAGATTTTAGATTTGGATTTTCAAAGCTGGGATGCTTAACCTGTATCGACTTTACTCAGATATAAAATTTATTTTTATAGTTACTGAGGCAATGAAGTGACAGTAACATAAAACTGAGCATAGCACCTGCTTTGATGCCCATGATCTAATAACCCCATCCAGTGTGTTTTTCTGTGTTCTGTTACTTTGATTCCTTGGGCATTTAATCCTGTACTAAATTGTAAAGCTCCCTCCTGTCTTTCTTTTATGTGTGGTCTTTTTTTTTTTTTTTTTTTTTTTTAATAGATACAGGGTGTCACTCTGACACCCAGGCTGGAGTGCAGTGGCACAATTATAGCTCGCTCTAACCTGGAACTCCTGGGCTCAAGTAATCCTCCCACCTCAGCCTGGAGTAACCAGGATATACGCTGCCTTTATTCTTAACTTCCTTTTGAGACTTTTCCTTCTCTGCCCCCTTCCCTGACTTCTGCTTCTTCCAGCTCCCTAACTATGAAGTGTGCCCCAGGCTGAGATCTGGGACTGCTTGGATGTCTCATTCACCCTCAAGGTTAGGCTCTTGGTTTTGGGCGACTCTCAACACTGTGCTTCCTGATGGCTTTCCAGGGCTTTAGTTCAGCATCTGACTTCTAAATGGCTGTTGGATATATCTTCGTAGGTGACCATACACTCCCCTGCTGCCGACAATTATCCCTCCCTCTGGTTATGGTGACACCATTCTCCCATACATCTCTACTTGAAGATTGAAAGCCTTGATTGCTCCACATCCAGTAGATGGCCAAATCCCATTTACCTTTCCTTTAGGATGTCCTTTCTTACATCCATTTGTCCCTCTGTGGACCAGTCCCCGTCACCTCATTCCTGAACTGCTGAGTCTCCTCTCAGTTTCCCTGCCTCCAGCCTTTCTTCAGTCTGCCTTGTACTGCATTTCCGGAGTGATCCTTAAGATGCTGCCTTGTATATACCACTTTTATTTCCACTAAAACTTCTATGTGAAGAAATTTCTACCAGTAGAAATCTTTAGTAACTATCTAGAAAAGAGTCTCAATTCCTTAGCTTGCCATTGAAAGCATTCTGTAGTTTTCCTCCTTTCTTCTCATTACTCTTCACTTAGTTTTCTGTTGACTTAAATGTATCATGAGCCATCATTCCAAGGTCTACCTTTGTGTGCTGGGGGTGCGACTGTTCTCCCATCTCCCTCCCTCTCTTAACATGGTCTTTACCTGTGTGGTCTACTCTTCCCACTGAACGCACCTGTCTTCACAAAGCTTTTGTCAGTTGCCCCTTGATGAAACCCTCTCTTCTGGATTCCTGTAGGATTTTTTGCTAATCATATTATCACTTATGTTTTCAAGTATAAGCCCTACCTTCCTCCGTATTTATAAACTGCTCCAGGGCAGGGGTCATGTCTTAAGACTTTACCTTTCCAGTGTCCAGCACCTTCCTTTGTCATAAACTATTTGAGGACAAAGGTGAAAGAGCAGAATATGAAATGGACCAAACAGTGGACAGAGTGAAGAAAGCCTCTGGAAGTCGCAGAGAGCCTTGCCAAGACTCCAGATCTCTCCCAGCCTCAGTTTTTATATAAAGGGGGCTGCTTAATATAAAGGGGGCTGGTCTGTGACCTCAGAATCTATTTCTCAGTCCTAAACCTAATGTTATGTGAATGACTCCAGTGACTGGATTCAGAAACACTGCATTGCAGTCCTCTCCCCTTCCCTGTTGTGATGATTAAACAAGGAGAGTAGAGTGGTTTACAGAAGTAACACATAATTTAACGAAGACAATAAAAAGTTCACAAGATAAAGTAGGATTTTTTCCCTAACCACAATCACAGAAAGTGATGAGACAACTTTCAAGAAAAAAGCCGACAGCTGGAGACAAAAGACAGTGTCTCCTCCTGGGATTCATTTACTTGGCTCTCAGCCTCTGTCAGTATCCAAAATAGGATTCACTGCTGTTTTCCATTCCTCCAGCATTCACCAAAGCAGTCACTTGGCCTTCCTATTTTCCTAAAAGTTAAGCCTTTCCTTCTCTCCTACACGCCTCCTCCTCTCCCTAGAAACGTGGCTGAATTTCCTCCCTTAAGTTTCACAATGTAACATCACTTCCCCTCTTTTTGTGGGGTAAACGTTTCCCCTTTACTTCCCTCTTCCTCTAAATCAAGATGAGACTTCACGAGAAATTGCTTTCAAAAAGATGAACTTTTCAGCTTATCAGTTTAAAAAGTAAATATTTCAGTGGGTAGGGATCTGCTTGTATTGAACCAGTGATTACAGATTATTCCACAAGCAAGTAGAAACATATTTTAACTGTCTCCAGAACCTTGAAATGTCTAGAATCTGACTTGTTTTGGAGTCTTGAAATTCTGGCTAAAGGCTCTTTTCCTTCCATGGTTTATCAAATTCTCTGCTAGTAAGCCATCTTTTATAACTAAATCTGAATGTCTCTCTTTTCTACCAAGACTTTATTCTTTTTTGTTCCCCGTCTTCCCCTCGGGAAATATTTTTGGCAGGGACCTTATCTCAAAAGGCTTTATAACAAGATCTTTTTCTGAAACCTCTGAAGTAATACTGTTCTCCTTGGCCTCGGTGTCATGAGAAGCCCAGACTTCCAGACACTTTCTGATCCCATTAGATGTTGATTACATTGTTGGCCCTTACTCCTGGTGACTTTTTTCCTTTCAAAGTGGCAGTTGTTGTGATTGAATGGGTTTTAAATTGTCACAGTATGAGTTCTTTATGGCTAGGATTCCTTTGGATTTTCCATCATTTGTGGGGAGGGGATGAATAACGGAGAAAATAAAAATATGAGGCTTTGTCAGACATTTATTACTGAAACTGAGAAGCTGAAACTGAGAAGCCTTATATTCTCTAGGAAGGTTACAGGTTAGTAGCACAGTTTCAAAATTAATCACCAGGAGTTTTGTTTCTCACAGTGGATTCCAAACCTACTATTATCCGGTGGCACACCTCTTCTTGGCCTTATGTCCTTGGTTGCTTCAAGGACATAAGCTTGGTTGTGGCAAGGACTGAATTCTACTTTGCTTGCCCTTTTCCCTGACCAGTTAGGTTGTTGATGGCTTGTGGAGATATTTAAAATGTTTCATTGGGTTAAAAAAAACCAGGTAACTTGGAGAACACAACAGAGAGGACATAAGAGATCTCTTTGGTTTGTCGCTCAAGGTTGGGTTGAACCTTAATGGGAAAACGGTATTACTTTTTTTTTGAGATGGAGTTTCGTTCTTGTTGTTCAGGCTGGAGTACAGTGGTGTGATCTCGGCTCACTGCAACTTCCACCTCCCGGGTTCAAGCCGTTGTCCTGCCTCAGCCTCCCGAATAGCTGGGATTACAGTCACATGCCACCATGCCCAGCTAATTTTTTTATTTTTAGTAGAGATGGGGTTTCATCATATTGGTCAGGCTGGTCTCAAACTTCTGACTTCAGGTGATCTGCCTGCCTCAGCCTCCCAAAGTGCTGGGATGTGCTTTCCAGAAGCAAAAGCTACCCAAATGATTTAATATGGCACTTCTGTGGAATTTTTACCCCACAATGGCTAATCAATATTAATTTTCTCATACTTGCAGACAATATTGCTCCCTGAACAACAATGGAGAAGCTCAGATTTTATTTGACAAATTTGGTATAGTAGATTTTTACTTTATATATATTTGGGGAGTGTTGTGCTTATACAAATATATAGATCTGGTGTTTGGAGGATAGTAGTAAAGTGAAATGTTTTCTTAATTACTTTAGGGAAGCAACTCTTCCTATTGTTTAGCTGTCTTTACTTCTAGTCTGCAAGAGCCGAAATCAGTAAACTCACCAGGTGAAACCAGTTTTCTAGTGGAAGCGTAGATATGGACTTGCATTAATTTTGTTTCCTTCCATTTGGAGTTTGACATTTCATCTCTCAGGCTAAGTAAATTTCAATCATGAGAGACTCCTGGTAACCAAATGTTGTATTTAGAAATGTTATTTAAAGCTGTTATTTTTTATTTTTAGAGCTGGAACGTCTAAAGTTTCATAATGTATAGGCTAAACTTCAGAACACGTGTTAAACACATTCTCGTTCTAATTCTAGAGATTATGTAGAGTATTACATAATTTGGAGTATTTTCTCCCTTTGCTCAGAGTGTTAGCTATTGGAAGATCAAAATATATTTTTCCCCGTAGGCTTTAATTTGTAAACCTACTTGTAGGTTATTTAACTGTATTTATTTTACAGATCTACATTTCATAAAAATATGGATGATCATTCCTTGTGTTGTTAGAAGTATATCAGTAATTGAGGCCAACAATTACATCCACATTACGTATGCTATTTGGGGGTGAGAGAGGCATGTTCCCATTTACAAATTTGTTTATTAGAGAAGCCAGATCTGTTAGAATCAATTATGTAGATTTAGATAATTTTGATATTTCCATGTACGCTGTCGAAAGACACATCTTAACCAGATTTGTGTGTGTTGTGACTTTGCCCGCAGTGTAGAAGTGGATCCTGTCATCTGTTTACTGTTGGTGGGTATTGAACTATATTGATGTTCCAATCCATTGCATGGCTCCATGAACAAAATTTGAATCTGGCTCAAGCTGAGTGTTGGATGGGTGGCAGAAGCAGAGGAAGGGTGTTAGTAGAGTCTGAAGCAAGGAAAGAGAGAGGGAAATGCTAGGTGTGGTAAGAACTGCCATGTTGTCGCTTGGCTGGAGCATCGGGCAAATGGAGGGCAGTCCTGAGAGGTGTGTCCCAGAGACATGAGCCCGTCCTCAAGGCCTGAGCTCCTGGCTGGGAGTTGGCTAACTTTGTTCAGGAGGCAAAGGGAGCCAGTGACAGGTTTTAAACAGAAAGAAGGATAAACACACTAGGCATGGCCAGCACCTTTGAATTGTTTTCCAGAAACCAAGGTTTGGCCTGGCTTCCAACATTTGGCAGAATGAAACTTTGGAGAAGAAAAGGAACAGTGGAGGCCCATGGCTCAGATTACATGCTTTCATTTAATACCTTTTTTTCTTTCAGTCAAAGCCTGTAGTAACTGAAGTCTGTGGTCTTCATACCACAGAGTTCTCTGTTCTTTAGGGAAGGTGGTCAAGGTGAGAGACAGTAGTCCTGTACATGTGAAGGGTTAGGCAGAGACCTGGAGTTATAGGATTATAGGATACTCACAATTGGTATCCTATAGTTGCTGAAGCTTTGTTGCCCTGCGAGTTAGTAATTGTTTCTTTGAATAAAATAGTCGTGTCTTTACCTTCCATTTATATGTGCTGATGATTCATTACCAGAGGAGGGCTGATGTAGCTACTTCTAGATCATGCCAGTACATGATACCATTCCATTAAAAAAAAAAAAGAAAAGAAAAAAGGAAAAAGAAAAACATGCTTAATAGCCATTTTTAGACCTGGGCTAAAAAGCTAAAAATGTTGATCGTAAGATAATAGGCAGAAAGCATAGTTGTTCGTTTCAGAATTCATTTGACCACTACACTGGATATTTTGCTTTAAACTTCTTAAACTAAGTAGTTCAAGAGAAACAGAATTTCCCTCCATGGCATCTCATTGTGAATTGCATTTGCCTGATGATCTCGCTCTCACTGGGGAGAGGAAACTCTCGCCACCACTGGCTCCTATAACCCAGGTTGTCCTGGTCTTCCCTGACTGACTCCTGTTACTTTTGGTAAAGTCACAGCTTTGCTTTCTCGATTTCCACAGCACAGAGTTTTCTGTTCCTTTTGGTGAGAAGGAAGGGAATGGCTTTCTGAAGTACCCGAGATGGGAAGAACACAGTTCTCTGTTGTGCATGGTCTTGAACTGTGTCCATCTGGTTACCCCCGTGTGGTCATGTTCCTTGTTCATTACCCCCTTGAAGTACAATGCTCTGGGCACTCTGCCTCTCCTGCTGCTGTCTAAGAAGGCATTAGTTTTTTTCACTGATGAGTCATTGAATGTATAGGAAACCCAGATTCTTGAGTTTTTTTTTTTTAAATAAAAAACTGTAATAATTAACTCATTAATTCATATCTCTCTTTTGCATAGTTGTTTTTAAATGTGAATATAAGACTTAATTTTTGTTCCAATTAATTTTGTCCTTAATGTGAATCTTTTCAGATTCTCTTTGGATGGGGTTCTGATTTGCTCAGCTTCTATATTGGCTGTTCCTCCTCCTAAAGTGGTGTCATCTAGAAGTTTGAGAACTATCCCATTGACATACTTATCAATCAAGTGAATATGCTAGAATGAATGCCTTGTAATGTATCACTGAAGGCATTTTCTCCAAGTTTAGTCTTTAAGCCTGACTATTACTCTCCTGACACACATGAACTCAAATGGTATTCTGGAAGAATTTAATATCTTGCTTAAGTCCAGAATATTTCAAATGAATCTGGGTATACCTTGCAATATTGGCCTACTGCCAAAGATGGCTATGATGTGGGATTAGGTTAGCACCAGTAAGGAGTTAGAAGCAATGAAAAACAGTGTGGTTTATGAGAAGGAGGGTTTTCATTTTATACCACTGTTTAATTTGGTTATTCTCTATTCTGTTGAATTAGTTCCTTGAATATATGGCCATCTGTTTTTCTCCTAAAAGAATGTAAAATATCTGATTTGAAGCTCTATGGGAATAACTGGATTAGCCAACAGGTGGACTTTGGAGCCAGGTGTTTGTCAGCCTGAATGTCTGTGCAGTTTTTCCAGAGAAGACTTGCCTACTTTGGAGATGTTGGCCTGGCTTCCAACATTTGGCAGAGTGAAACTTTGGAGAACGAAAGGAACAGTGGAGGCCTGTGGCTCAGATGACGTGCTTTCATGTAATACCTTTTTTTTTTCTTTCAGTCAAAGCCTGTGGTAACTGAGGTCTGTGGTCTTCATACCACAGAGTTCTCTGTTCTTTAGGGAAGGTGGTCAAGGTGAGAGACAGTAGTCCTGTACGTGTGAAGGGTTAAGACAGAGACCTGGAGGTCTAGTCTCTCTCTAAATAAACTTACAACTAGTTTCTCAAGTTTCCTGCCTCATGTCTCACTCCTGGTTTTTGTGGTACACAGTCTCTCCAAACTTGAGCCTCTCTGGGTTTCTGTGAGAGTAAATTATTTTTCTTGTTATCTCCTCCGTAGGGTCTTTAGGCTATAGCAGAGTTGAGGAAGTTAAATTGGGCATCATTCTGTCTACTTTGTCTTTCCAAAATTTGTTGAAATCGCTCCTCTGCTGTCTTTCCTCCTATTCTCTTGCCCTTAGCTATTTAATTTTTATTTTATTTGCTATCATTTTAGTCATTCTTGGAAAGGAAAGGTGAGAAGTATGTAGTCAATCTGCTACATTTAACCAGAGGCCTATATTATATTATACTCCTAAGAAAAGACTGCAAGTTAGTTGAGTTTCTGTACAGTTTAGAGCAATATGTCATATAGCTGAAAGCTTGTTACTATGAAACTAAAGCTATTTCTAAATGACCTATAATGACACACTGACATTACTCAGTTTCTGATTCGACTAATTTATCAGACATCCAGAGGATCTGGTGGTTGTTCCTTGTGTGGGAGCTGCATGACGTCCTGGAGGAGCAGTGTTGTGGAATGGGGCAAGGGTGTCCTCTCACCTGACTCTATGATGCTCTGAGTCAAATTACTCCCCTCGCCTAGTACCCAGCGCCTTATTTTGTGAATAAGGGTCTGGTCCTCAAGGTATTCTCAGCTTCTCTGGTCCTGAGGCTGTGCCTTCTGGAGCACAGATTCTGGTGGACTCTAATGCAGACCCCCATCCACTCCTCAACAGCAATGGTACATTAACTGGGTGATTTAAATGGCCCAGTTGGCTCTTTGAGGATAGGAAAAAAGATGAGAAATCCTGTTACAGTTGGCATTAGACTCTTGAAGGAAGGGAAATGTGATATTAGAGCAACCTCCATTGAAACCATCCTCGCTGTAAATAGTGTCACTGATGTATTAAAGAAGACATATCAGAGGAAGGGGAGTGGGTTCAGTGGAGTCAAGCTACGCATGCTAGAGTAGATATCATGAATCATGCGATCGACTTATGTCCTGTTCAGCTGAAAGATGTAAACATAGCTAGTCTCAAGGCCTAAAAACAGATTCCACACCTGTCCTAAGCAGGTCAATTCAATATGGTCTGAGTTCTAGGTTTATTTCAGTGGAAAGTTTAGAAATGGACTTCAAATTAGTTTAAATAATAATATTAGCTCATGTAAGTCCAGGAGTGACTTACCCGTGGCTAGATCCTGAGGCCTGGGTATATTTAGGCCTCACTCTCTTACCATCTTTTAATTGGGTCAAGTTCTCAACCCCTAGCCAACTACTGTGCTGGGGAGAAGGGTATGCTGACTGTCCTTCCCTATGCAGCCACACAGAAGGGAGAGGAGTGGTGGAATGGGAGAGACTGACATGACAGCTTTCTGCCACCCTCCACTCTATATGTGGAAAGTATAATCACTTGTGAAGATTTAATTTGCAGAATAGGAGACCAGAAAAGAGTAGGAAATTTGGACTTTTCGAAAAGGCAGAAGCCACTGGAGGATACAAATCATACAATGAGTGACCAGATGAGATTTGTATCTGAAGCTCAACCTGAGATCTGTGTGGAGACTCAGTCACCTTAAATTGAGTTGGAAATAGAAAACCAGGTAATGATGAGAAACTGACAGGACCTGGCCCAGAACCAGGAATCTGTCTTCCGCCACGTTTGGATTTCACCCAAAAAGGAGTTGCCAGTTCGCCGTGGGAAATCTGACAAATGAGAAACGTGTATATAAAAGTGAGTGTAGGTACCATAGTTGCCTAAAATAAGCACCCCAGGCTTAGACTCCATCCACAGAAGCCGTTCCTCAATGAAGTGTTTGCCACAAATGGGCTGCACTTCGAAGTCTCAGAACTCGAGTCCTGTTCACCATCTGGACATTACTACGGAGATCCTTCCTAGTGATGGCCGAGCCCACATCCTCTTCTCTGGGATCATGGTCCCAGAGATCCACAAATGGATTTCAGCAAATGGATTGAATGGATTTCACTCAAACCCCTTAAAAATGTGTGAGGACAAGGCCTGTTCCACTTACCAGGTTCAGAGGGTGCTAAACTGAAGGCGTTTGAGAACTCTGCTGCATGAGAGGACCCCCTGAAGAAAGGGAGTACCCTGCTTCCTCTCAGAGCTGCCCTTTTGGGATGCCAAACTCCTGTTACCCAATGTATCTCCGAAAGAGACCCACAGTATAATGGATGTTTGCATGGCAGATTTATTCCTGGGGCTGTCCCTGCTGAAACATGGAACATGTTTTTCTAAAGAGATCTTGTTATCAATATGGCAGCAAATGAAAGTAATGCTGATGTTATTGTTTCAACTAACGGTGTCCAAACTTCTCTGTTTAAATAAAGTTTGAGTTTTAACGGCTTGTATCTCCAATTTATGTATATTTACAAATTAAATACTTTTAGTACTGTATTAATGTTATATCTCCTAAAAAGCAGAAGCAAACTAGACGTTAAAGGATAAGATGAAAAAAACATATACAGGAATATTCTCTTCACATTTCAATGAATTGTCATAGTTACCTCATCTTTTAAACCCTTTGTTACCTCAGTTTAAACCCAGGGATTAAATAGATGTTGCAGAGTAAGTTGGAAAGATGTACCCTCTTCTTGTAACTGCTTCTTTGGAAATTATGTTTATAAGTTCTAAACAACCATTTTATAAAAATTGGAAATGCAGTTTTGTTAAAAATTTGAGACCATTAGTCTTTTTCTCCTGCCATATTGGATCACCTTGATAGTCGAAGCAAACCATGGTAAGAATGGAATTGCAGTCTTCCCAATCCCACACCCATTGGCATGTGGGAGGATGAAACTAATCCAATGTGCTGACATTTTTTTCTAATCTCTGGTCTCTTTGTTTATACTATGAACTCAGCATTAATAGCCTTCATTTTTGAATTGTATACAACCAAACAACAAAACCTTAAATTTGGGGAAAATCTGTAAGCAAAATTGGGTGTGTCGTAAAGCACCAGGATTTTTTTGTTTTTTTGTTTTAAAAGCTTTATTGAAGAGTCTTTTCAGGAGAGAGAGTGAAATGCGGGACTTGCTTTCTTCTGGGTTATCTGTCACGTATAATTGCCAAACAGGAAACAGGAGAAAAGACTGGAATGAAATATACAAAATTCTACCATGAGTTGTGGATAGTGATGTTTTAGGTGACTTTTCCCCTTCATTTCTCAGTTTTTAGTGAAATAATTGCTTTGTTTAAAAACCAGGAAAAAAAGTTTCCAAATATTACTGCCCTTCTGAAAAGTGCCAGAAGCTCATCAGTTTGATTTAATGTCTAATTCAGCAGTGGTGCCTCTACCCGCAATGCCTGGTAATTTTTGCGCCTGAGTTTAAGTGACTGTGTGGTTGCATGCATTTTGCTGTGAGTGCTACTTATGCCATGAGGGAAACCAGATATAGCTGCATTCTTGATGTCTGTCTGATATCAGTCTTGCAGCCAGAAATTTTTGAGGTCTTTTTGCTGAAGGAGAGAAAATCCACAAAGCACACTTCCTCCACCTCTGTTTCCCTACTTCAGTTTTTTCCCTCCCCAGCTCCCCAAACCATACTCATTCATGGAAATTATTTTTCTGCTGTCACTGGAAAATAATACAATTCTGATACTTCAGGCATGAGATGACTCTGATTGTTTTTCAGTGCTCTTGCCTTAGACAAAATTAAATCACCAGCAGTGTGTCGCCAACACACATCAAAGCTCTTGTCTATCTGGGTTCTGTGAGAGCCTTGCAAGTTTCTGAATCAGTTAGAAATTATTGTGGAGCTGAGACTAATGAATGAGGAAGTTCTCTTTTATTTTTCAGATATAATTTCTCTTGTAGCCCATGTGTGTGCTTGTGCTTTCTCTGAAATACAACTGGCCCGTTTTCCCCTGGCCTGTGTTTCCTCCCAGTGCCTTGGTGACTGCTGTCATTTTAATACAAGTAACCCTTCTTGGCACAAATAAGATTAGGTAATTTTCTGACCTTCTAATCCCAGAGGCACCAATTCTCCTGGTTTGCCATTTTGGTTTTACGTTTTTCTAGAAAAATATTTTTGAACATTAAATGAGTAGTGGAAGCAGTTGACAGTTGCTTTTCATGGAACACATTTATTTCCACATATCAATGAAAATACCCAAGTCATATTAAAATATTTTTGTGCTACCGAACTCAGAAATTTTTGTGGTATTAGCGTTAAGCATAATGGCCCAAAATGTACTCATTAAAAAGTAGAAATAAAATGTTCACGTTTTTGCCTCAGTGATCTCAGTAGTATATTTATACCAATTAAATATTTAACTGACATATAAACCATATTCTATGGTTCCTCTTAAGAAGCAAGATACTTAGTGGACTGTATATGCCATGATTTATTCCCTGAAGGTGTATACATTTCCAAGTTTCCTTTGAACAGGCAAATTCAGTCAATTAGCAAGTATTTAATGAATTCCCCAAGGACTTCCAGTGGATCAGGAGCCCTGTTGCCACTTTCCTTCTCAATTTTTTCAACTTGACAGAGTGAAAACAACTGACGTTCAGAGTCTGATTTCTTTCAGTATATTCATTGTAGCTTTATGTTTTTAAAACTTCATGATAAATTCAGTCAAGGAAGAAAGGAGTGGGAATGTGCTCCTGACCCAGTCTCCCAGCGAAGCCGCCCACCAAGTGTAACCACACCGCCTGTCCCCCTGAACAAACACCCGATCAGTTTGAGGAGGGAGGTGCCTTAGTTCTCCTCTAGAGCTTTGTATTCTTCTGGGTTTCCATCTGCTCTCCCCTAACCTAGGTGTTCAGCTTAATAATTTATTGTACCTCAGAGTGACTCACTTGGAAATTGTGATATTAATCGTTGGCAACACTAACAGTGAAGATAAACATTATAATGGCACTCGAGTATATGCCTGGACTCATTGTAAGTATTTTATAATTAATAATCTAATGAATCTTCAACTACCGCAACAACCCTAGACATAATTATCCCCATTTTCCAGATAAGGAAGTGGAGACACAGAAAAAAATTAAGTAACATGTCCAGAGTCAAATAGCTAGTAAGTAATACAACTGAGATTTAGTCATGGGAGTGTGGTTCCAAGAGCCCATGCTCTTATCCTCTGTACTGCCTCCCTCTGGGCCCGGAAAGCTTTTCTGCCACCAGCATTTCTAGGATTTATTGAAATTTGCATTCCACATTCTTGGTGTCCTTGGTTTATGCAGCAAATGCAGCAATAGTATTTCAAACCTACACTCAAGCATACCTCACCTCTCAGCTGCCATCTCACACTGTCTTGGGAGTGTGGCTCATTGTGCAGATCAGAGAACCCTTAAAAGGGGATCTTGCAGCCAGCATTTTTACCTGTGATAGAATTTACTCTTCAAAGGCACCTAAGGAGCCCTACCTGAACATGAGGAAATCCGACCTACCTAGGTTAGGAGACCAAGGAAATGATAGTGGGAACATCACCAATGCTGCCTCAATCATCTGGACTCTCTCCAACTTTAGCAGACCCTGACTGAATTTTAACAGCTACCAAAATCAGGTCAAGGAGGCAGAATAGATACATGTTCAGACTCAGTTCTTTGTGTTCTCCAGAGTTGGAGCTGCAGAACTGGGCATAACATTGAAATGAAAGAATACCCCCTCAAAATGATTTGTTTCCTGGAGGAATGTAAAGTGGGGAAAGTCTCTTTACTGAAATGGTTTCTCCGCAGGAGAAATGGTGCCCCGTCCAGAAATCTTTTTTACACCTTAAATGAAGGAGTACTTCTCCAAGCCCTGAATCTCCTTGTGTAGTTTTGTCATGAAGGGACATGAGCCAGGAGAGAGTTGCCCAGCACTGTGCCCTCAAATGGCGGGATTGTTAAATCCACATTCACCATTTTATTTGTGTTTCCACACTCCGTTCCTGCATGCATGATAGAGTTGGATCTTTTTCATTCCCAAGTACTAAATTCCACTGAAATTGATGTTTTCCTCTAAGGATTATTCACCTTTCTCTTGTTTAGTGGAGTGAAGAAACTAATGTACTTGCATAGTCGAATCAGATGTAAAAATTATTTGGAAATTCCTTTTGAGAAGTAATAGGGAATCTATGTGTGTTTGGTTATTGGAATCTAAGGTAACAGAGAGGCTAGTGTTTTCATTTAGAGAAAAATTCCTCTTTGATTCATTTTTCAAGTGTATTGAAGTCAGACTTTTGAAGAACCCAGAATATGAAGTGAAAAGGATGAGGAGAGTTTATGGTGTTCTCTGGATTGATTTTTTTTTTTTTTTAAAGCCCATTTTTATTGTGGAGCAGTTTAAAGTTTTATATGGCACCTTTCACCTTGGGCAGCTTTAGGAACAGAATCGGCTCACTCATGAACGATTCCAGAAAGTCTGCTGGGCACAGCCTAGGAAAAGCAGAACTTACAAGGAGCATTTTAGGAGCATCGTTGGTAATCACATGCTCTTGGAAGTTTGCCAGAAGACTGAGGTTACCACCTGAATTTCTGGCAGCGAGCTCAAGAATCCTAATTGGATCAAGCCTTGGTTTTATCTCCTTTCATAAGATATTTATGTCTGTTTCATGTATCTTTGGGCTGAATTGCCAGAACCTAAGAGTTCATAATTAGACAAGAAACCTGCCACTGCTTTTAGTAGCTTGTGTTCTATTTGTCATCTGCATATCCGGGGCCTTTGAAGAAGTATGGTATTACGCACAGGGTTGGGTGGAGCATTGAGTTTCCTTGAGGAAACGGGCAGGAAGAAGAGTCCCATTTTAACTCTGGTTGTTTTCTATATATAATATCTGCACTCAACAGATATTCTGTGTTTTTCTGTCTTTTTAAAGGGAAATTGGAAACTATGGGTAGAGATAGAGACCTTTTTTGAGGGATTTGGGTTTAGTAAAAAGCCTGTCTAGGAGGTCTTCCCTGGCATGCAGAAGCATAGGAAGATGCTGCAGTGTGCTCCTCTACTATGATCTGATGCAGAGTTGCCACTTCTAGTCACACTCCACAAAGGAAGGACGTGGTAAGGCTAATTGCATTTTCTTTTTGAAGTGTTTCTCTCAGAGCTTTCCTTGGCTTGCTAGGATCATGACCCTTGATTTGATTCAACTATATATATATATTTTATATATGATTTCAGACTTATAGTAATGTGAAGAATTCACCTCACATATGCTAAACGTTGAAAGTGACCATGGAGCATTTAAAGGTAATTTTCAGTATCTTGATGGTATATTATATGATAAATAGGTTTCTTGATATGTTTTAATGTCTTTTATCATCAAAGGAACAATTAGGCCATTTCATTTTCATGAACTATCAGTTCCTAAAAGTAAGCAAGCACCACCAAATTCAGTTAGTCAACAAATATTGAGCGCCTGTGATTCTTTTATTTGCTAGTGATAATAGAGCTTTAAGTTTAAACTCTGTGTTAATGACAAGTGACTCAAAACATTCCCCTCCCCCGTTAGCAGCCGAGAGTGGTAGGACTTACTCTTTTGCATATACACTGTATCTCCCTATTCTTTTTCCTCCAGTGTCTCCCCATCCTATGAGTTCTTTTCCATTTAAGAGCAGAGAATGATCAGATGAACAGAGTTGCTTCTGACAGAGTCATCCTAGACCATCTGTTAGACTGACAAAATTTCATAGTAGTTAGGATTAAATGTTTTTTGTAATCTAGGGATTTGGGGCAGCCAAATATATCTTAGGTGACTCAGGATGGATTTGAATAATTCTCAAGGAAATGTTGATTTAATAATAAATGTTTCTGACATGCTGTTGCCATCTGGCTGGAGTTTTGGTGAAGGGAAACAAAGGGACAGTGAGAGAGAGGAGAGAGAAGTCACATATGTACCAGTTAGTATCACCCCAAAACTATAAATCACAAAGAAATAGCCGTTTTACTCCTTTTCTCAATCATTAGATTGTTTCTTGGAATGAGGGCTTAAGATACCCAGGGTTTCAGAGAATCTGTCAAGTTAAGGAAACTTCATTGCATTCATATTTGTGTTTGGAGCATGTAGTATGAATACTTTGGTCACCTTTTCTTAAATTCATGACTTGAGGTGCATTCTAGTCTGAGACATTGAGAGGCATTTGGGGATTTGAGATACACAGTTAGTTATCTAAGATAATTATAGGAAAACATCAAACCTTTCGGCAACTTTCCCCCCTCAACATGGATATTTTCAGCTTGTGCAATTCACGGTAGGTGTTACATACATTTTCCAATATAACTTGCCATGTAAATAAATATTCCATATGACTCCAAAACAGTTTGTTTCAAAGAAGCCTGTTTCTTCTGTTCTGATAGCCTCAGATAAAGTGGATGGGCCTATAACACTCATTTCTTCTCTTCACTAATATTAGTGATAGTCAGGTTTATAGAGCACTGCCTACCTGCTGGCTGCTTTGCTAAGTGCTTTACAGGTATTTCATTTAGCCCCGTAACAAGCTTCTGCAGAAGGTACAGAGGGGGATTTACTGTTGCTAAGGAAGCTCAGACTCAAGGTTTTTCACTTGCGTGGCCACTTCCGAAGTTCTGGAAGCACCTAGCTGTGGGCTCACAAGATTACAAGTCTTTGCAAATAACTGCCTGCTCCATACGCTTCAGACTTCTCCAATCCTGGTTTTGCTTCTGGGTAGATACTTTAAATCACCTCCATTTTATAGTTGAGAAGACAGAATATAAGGAACCTGCCCCAGGTCACATAGTGACTGGTAGAGCCTGGCTTTAAGCCCAGACCATCTGGCTCCAAGCCTCCTTGAAGCACTCTGCACATGGTGAAGAGTCTGGGTTTTTCTGAAGATCCATATGAAAGTTCTGCCTCATATAAATATTATATTAATTATACTTAATTTGCAATTCTGTATTCTTGTGTTCAAATGGGTCCTTTAATAAATTTTCAAAGTACTTTTCGTTAAAGGTTTTTTGAAGTGTTGGTACATTGATGTGTGTATAATTACGCATTAATCTGAATCTGAAAGTTAATGTAAAAAAACTACCAAGTAAACTGACAGAGTCTCTGATCTCAGCTTTTTGGGCATGTGAATTCAGAATAGGGAGGCAAAGAGAGTGTTTGGAGATGCCTGAAAGCTGATGGACTTGCGCAAGGTGTGGACATGTTGACTAACATGGCCTGTTGCTATTATGTGCTAGTGTTTAGGCATCTAATTCTGGAAGACTGATTCCAAAAGTCATGTAACTGGACTCCTCATTCACCCACTGAAATCCACTGAGACCCAGTATCCCAGCATTGGAAGATAGATAACAGCCATACTATATTAATTGGATTAAGCAGAAACGCAAATCTCAAAACGATTCTGGATATGTTGTTTTCCTACTTCAATGTGGTTGGATGTGACTTTCATGCTTGTTCTTTTCTCCCCTGGAGTTTAGAAAATTCAGTGTTAAAAGTGATACATTTTATTTTTGCTTTTATTTTAGAGTTTCCTTTAAGGTGAAAGCTAGTTTACAAATAAAATAGTATCTTTGTGCTTGAGGTGGTGATAAACTGTTTAGGTAATTGTATTTCATAGTTTGAGTCTACAGTATAAAACCAGAAGGTTGTTTAAATTCAAAATTATATAGGTCCCATACAACTTAGTGTCAGTAAATTGTCAGATATGTAGCAAAAACTAGAGATTACTGTGGATTAATAGAGTTGAAGTGTACTAAGGTAGACAATGATTTGGATGTTCATTGGCAACACTGACTATGTGAAATAGCCTTATAATAAATATGACAGCTTGCAGAACCCTCTGGGTATCAGCAAAACCATGATATTTGTCTCAAAGTTCAGTACATATTTTTGCTATTTCTTTCAGACACATTGGCAAATTGGTAATCATGACTATCTTAGAGACATTACTTACAACTTTCATAGCTGTCAAGAAAATTTGTTGGCATTTTCTTCCTACGAGGAAATTCCATTTTAGAGATGATATGGGGGAAAGAGGATTAATGAGAAAGATCATTAACATATTTGGCTGTGGGAACAAAGTGAACATAGGAGACAGCCATGACTAATGGGTGAAACAACACCCATATCCTGTGGTCATATGAATATTCTGAGTTGTGATCTGGCTAAATAACAGGTCTCTTTCATTTTAACTTGGTAAGAATATCTACTTTACAAAACTGAAACAAGAGGACACCACTTTGTAAGGATTTGTGTCGCAAGACAAATTTTAGATGGGAGCATATATTTACTGGTGATGTGTGAGAATGTAATACAAACTGAACTCCTAAATTAAAGAGTTGGAAGTGTGACATAAAGAAATTTCTAGCCGGGCGCGGTGGCTCACGCCTGTAATCCCAGCACTTTGGGAGGCCGAGGCGGGCGGATCACAAGGTCAGGAGATCGAGACCACGGTGAAACCCCGCCTCTACTAAAAATACAAAAAATTAGCCGGGCGCGGTGGTGGGCGCCTGTAGTCCCAGCTACTCGGGAGGCTGAGCCAGGAGAATGGCGTGAACCCGGGAGGCGGAGCTTGCAGTGAGCCGAGATCGCGCCACTGCACTCCAGCCTGGGCAACAGAGCAAGACTCCATCTCAAAAAAAAAAAGAAAAAAAAAGAAATTTCTTCTAAAACTGGGAAACTCTATTCTCATGGAAAAAGGGATAGACTCGCAGGGAGTGAGAAGCACTGAAATAGGGAAATGTTTTAGTACCTTAATCCTCAGTAAAAAACAAAACAAAAAAGACTTACTCTCTGCATTTCTCACCAGTGATTGAATGTCAAGCTCTTGAGTTTTTTTTTCCCCCTGAGGAAACGTTTCTGGAATTAGAGTTTTGGAGAAGAGGATTTGCTTTTCAGAATGAAGTCTTTAAAATTTTTGACTGCAATATATAAATTCTACAATCCAAGAAATTCCTGTAGCTAGGGAAGTGTTTGTTGGGCTTATCTCTTTATAATCAGAAAATTCCTTTAAGGTATGGGGAGCGCGTAGGAGCATGAGAATAAGAATTGAGATAATGGTCTGTTTTGCAATCCTCTGTAGTAATACAGCTCAACTGATTGAAGAGAAAGTCAATGGAATGGTAGTTTTCATTTTAGAGAAATCACAATATGTGAAGATAGTCATGTAGCTAGGTTCAGAGAACGGAGGTGAAAATGGACACTGGGGTTCTCTACTCATTGCACCAAATATTTATATCTGCAAAATAGTACATTAATTTGTATCCTCCAAATACAGGAAGAGTAAACCTTTTTCCAAATTAGGCTGTGTTAATATATTTTACTGCTTTAGATGGACTAGATCCTTAATTCGTGTTGGATCAGTATAGCTTTGCTGAATTGAAAAGTCAGTGTGAAAAATTCTCTCCGTTAAAGGAAGAAATGTCAAGGTATTATAGCTTTCAGCTCATTATGCTAGAAGGAATGATAAGATGGGCAATGTTACATATAAGAATTTGGTTAGGGCCCTCTTATTAACATTTGTGGTATCACATTGATTAGTTTCTGAAAACACATGGATGTTCTGTGTTGTTTATGTATGAGATATAAGTTCTCCCTCTCCCTCTCTCTCTCTGTTATCTAAAATTGTACTACCTAAGAGTCATATTTCAAGGACATTGATATGTTAGCTCTCTTAAGAGAGTCTTCAAATTGAATTTTAAATGAAGATATTTTTAAATGATGAAAGCAACTGTTAACATCCAGTAACAGTAAAAAACAAAAAACAAACAAACAAAACAAAAAAGCTTATTGCTGCCCTAATTTTGTAGGAAAAAGGATTAGACAATTTAACTGTACAATGGCCATTTTTAGAATCCACTATTTAATATTTTCTTGACTGAGGACTGAGAATCATATCAGGACTTCAATTTGCTTGCATCCTTTGACTACACATTAGCTAGAGAGAAGGTTATAGTGGAGCAGAAATGTGGCATATATGGTAGTGATGCATCCCTTAACAACTGGGATACCTTTTGAGAAATGTGTTGTTAGGGGATCAGTTGTTCACACTTGATAGTGTCCTTACACAAATTTAGACGGCACGGCCTACTTACTGCACATCTAGGCCATATGATGTAGCCTATTGCTCCTATGCTACAAACCTGTACAGCATGTTACTATGCTGAGTACTGAGTACTGTAGCCAGTAGTAGCACAGTGGTAAGTATTTGTATATCTAAGCATATCGAAATATAGAAAAGGTATAGTAAAAATGTGGTATTACAATCTTACAGGACCACTGTTGTATATGTGGCCTGTCCTTGACTAAAATGTTGTTATGCAGCACATGACTGTAATTGCAAAATAGTTCTCTAGATCACTAAAAACACTTGCTGGAGTGATTGTATCCGAACCCATGCAGAGGGCATTAGAAAAAAAATAATCCTCACGAGGATCACTTTTGCTGACCTGAAAACTTTTCATCTTTTCTTTTTAAGCTAACTCCTCCATTTGTGTGTTAATTGAAATCACTAATATTTCACAATATTAGGTGTTTGGAAAAACATCTGATTGCAGTTTCTGGTTGCTATTAGTTATCATTAAGTGTTTACTTATAGGGTATTTAACCTTATACTTCTTTAAAGAAACAGCAGTATTTTTTCAGATTCTGAGCATTTTAAATAGGCATTTAGTTGAGATGTAATAGTGTGGCCAGAACACAGCTGTCTCTTGGCTGTTTTCTCACCTCACTGGCTATCCCTTCTTGGTCTTCACTGGTTCGTCAGCCCCTGCCCATCCGCCATGTTGGGATGTCCTAAAACGCTATCCTCCCACCTCTTCTCACTCAGTGCCAGGGCTGTAAAAAACCATCCAAACACTGACCTCTAAGTCCATACTGCCAGCCCAGACCATAATTCCAGACTCATATTCAGCTGCCGCCTCATCATCTTTTCTTCAATGTTTAATAGGTATTTAAAACTAAACTTTCTAAAACCAAACTCTGAACTCCACATTCTTTCCCATATGTAAATGGCAACCCAATCCTTCCATTTTTGCCGGCCAAAAACATTGACATGTTTCTTGATTCTTCTTCCTCATACCCCACAGTAATCTGTCACCAAACCCACAGCTAAGCTATGAGCACATGTATGACCTGTTTTTGATGGCTTGTTTGCTCCGTGTTTCTTGTTTTTGTAACTGGTCTCTGCATCCACCCTTACCCTCTACAGTCTGTTCTCACCACAGCAGCTGAGTGATTCTTTTAAAATATAAGTCAGTTCATGTTATTCCTCTGCTCAAAACCCTTTTTCCCTTGCACCCAGTATAAGAGCCTCTAAGTCCTGAAAGTGGACGCTGTATGATCTATACCCTACCTCTATCACCACCTCCACCTTCCTTCTTGTTTTTGCTGCCCCAGATACATTGGTCACCTTGCTGTTCCTCGCATTTCAACAACGACTCCTCAGAGCCACGCTTTCCCCAGGCTTGTTGCTCACTTCCTGTAGGTCTCTGCTCAAATGTCACCTTATCATTGAGGCCATTTGGAGCTTTCTATAAGTCTGGCAATACTCTCCTTACCACTCCCTCCATTGCCTGAATTCTCCAGCACCTCTGGGGTGTGTGTGTGTATGATAGGTATGTGTGTGTAAGAACTCATTCCCACAAGACAGCATGGGTCCCTCAGGACCCAAACACCTCTTAAAGTTCCCACCACCACTCAACACCATTACATTGGAAACCATGCCTCAACATGAATTTTGGTGGGAACAAATGATATTCAAGCCATAGCAGGCCCTGTGCCTATTCAGAATGTTTAAGGGTTTTCTCCTGTGATCTCAGTGTCTTAGGTTTGGAAGCAAATTTGATCATTCAACATCTACTTCAGTAGGCAAGTTCTCTGATCTATTAAGTTTAATTGAGCCCAGGCTCATTGGGGCTAAAGCATATACCTTGTGATTTCATTGAAAGTAGCCTGGCATCATCTGTTGTTCTGTAATACTTGGGTTTGGCTAAATTGGACCAGCCTTTAACTAGAAGGATGCATTGGTCCAAGAATGAAAGATCAGACTGACAGCTGATGAGCAGTCTTCCTTTACAGATTCTCTTTACTGTAGGATTTCCATGATAGGTCTCAAAAATGCAGAATAATGGAAAATGATAGATCTTGTAGGGGAAAAGAGACTACTTTTTACTTTTATTATAGGAATGAAATGTGTTTGGTGTCCATCTCCTACTTTATAGTATTATACAGTAGTTTTAAGATTTGGATCCTGCTTATGAAAAATTTATAAGCCATCCCCATATTGTTTGTTCTAGACAAGCTTATGTTCTACTATCTACAGAAACATATGATTTGGCTTTCTTTAAAGATTTTTTTTAAATGGAAGGGATATTATTCTATAAATCATTTATTTAAAGTACAAATATTAGTTAACATGAATGAATAAGCACCACAGCTATAGGATAGGAGCTGAATTCAAATTTGGGAACCATGTTCTCTAGCTGGAAGGCACCATGTAAATAATTGGAGTTATTATAAATTATGGTCTCCTTCAGGAATGAAATGTTTGGAAAATGGGTGTTTGAGTTATCTAAGGTATGGCTATATACTTCTTATAGTGCCTAACACCAGATTGTTTGGCAGACTTGAACAGGCTTATATTTTCTGGTGCAATGAAGATGGTGTTGGGATACCACTGATGGAAGTTACTCTAGAGATAGGATAATAGGTAGAGATAACTTCAAGAGTCTCAAATGTGTCTAGAGAAATATTATAGGCAATTTTTGTTAACGATTTAAAGCTTTGTAATGCTCTAATGCTAAACAAAGTCACTTAATTATTCCCTTTTAGAAATAAGTTGTCATATCACATCGAAAAAGTAAAACTGAGCCTGGGTGTCTCTGCTACTGTTAAATATCCCTGACATAACGGCATTGCCTTATCCTTAGCAAATAACAAAATCTACATTCTTAATTGTTCACAGTAATATACAAGTCAGGTATAATTATCCCCATTTTCAGATGTAAAAACTGTTCAGATAATTAAAGTAACCTAATTGAAATCATTCAGCTGGTTAATAGCAGAGACAGAGTTTGAACTCAGGCCTGAGTCAAGACTGTCTTATAAGGCCTCTTCACCCAGTGATAAGTAATACTACAAATAAAACATTGTAAAGTTAGAATTTTAAAAACTAAAATTACCCATAATTTTATATCCTAGAGATAAATGCTTTTAACATTTTAAAATATTGTTCCTTATTGGTTTATGAAAATGTTCAATTAGCTTAGTTTAAGCTCGTGAAAAGCATATGGAAATCATTTAAATTGTAACATGTTTTCTTCTAAAATGGTAGTTAATGACCCTAGCCCCTCAAACTAAATTGTTAGTTACTTGCAAATGTTGTGGCATTTAAACACACACATAATTTAATTTGAAAATAAAAGCTGTCATTTGAAAGCCTGATTTTGTTCTATGCATGGGTGCCACAACACTTCTCCAACCTTTTCACCTTGTTGCACTCCTGTGCATATATGTTCGTGGGTTTCCTGTTGACTGCAAACTAAAATTTGAGCGCATCTCATTTTTCTCCCTCATGGCTCCTACCTTTCCAGTCACATTCATCCTTTGTGAGTCATTGTTTTCGGTCCCATCCTAGCCCTTCAGTTCCACTCCATGGAATAGAATAAATTTATCCCAATAAAACTTTTTTTTCCTCTCCAGAAAGGTTTTTTGTGTTACCTTTCTGGGGGTAGGGGAAGAAAACATGTTTGTTTGTTTGTTGGTTTAGTTTGAGACAGAGCCCAGGCTGGAGTGTGGTGGCACAGTTGTGGCTCACTGCAATCTTTACCTCCCAGGTTCAAGCAGTTCTCTAGCCTCAGCCCCCTGAGTAGCTGAAATTACAGGCACCTGCCACCGCACCTGGCGAATTTTTTTTTTTTGTATTTTTAATAGAGACAGGGTTTTACCAGGCTGGTCTGGAACCCCTGGCCTCAAGTGATCCACCTGCCTTGGCCTTCCAAAGTGCTGGAATTATAGTCATGAGCCACCATGCCTGGCCCAAGACAACGTTTCTTGTGTTGCCTCTACCACCTGCCAGCTCTCTCACTTTAACCTTGGTTTCTTCATCTCTAAAGTTAAGACATCAGATGTCATCACCTAATATCCTTTCTGGTTCTGGCATTCTGTTGTTCTTTCTGCTTCCTGGGATGCCTGTGAGCCTGTGTCCGTGACTATGCAGCACATGTCAGTGAACCAGGAACAGAGGAGGTGCCTGATATAGGTTTCCTGAGTAGTGATTCCTATCCTCTTACTGTAATTGTGTTAGAAGATCAAGGAGGTGAAGGACTCCATGGAGCGTATATTCATGAAATACTCTAAGTTCAGGCTGTATGAGGGTGTGAGTATTCAGAGGGAGCGACTAGGAGAATATCATCAGTGTCACCAGCTTTCAGTAAATTCCAGAAGGTAACTCAGGAGACCCAGATAAAGTTTAGTGAGAGTAAGGTAGAGAAAGTGGAAGGGTGGTTGTGAAGTTTTGGTTGAAGAAGAGAACCTTGACATTGACCTCTTAGAGGTAGAGCAATTCTAAATGGTGGCAGAATTCAAGTGATGACTGCCTGGGTGCATTCGAACTGAGATCTTTAGGTTAGTGGCTGAATACGTTGAGTGTAATTTTAGAAGAAAATTCATTGATCAAATTAGTTCAATGGAATGGGGGGGAAAACATGTAAGTATCATATGTGAAGTCAGATCAGAATGCAGATGGTAACTGGTGTTGTGATGTTGACATCTTTGACGCTATGTAAGAATCTGGACATGCTCAGCTCAGAGGTTATCACCAAGTAAAGCAATGTATATAAGGCTTTGGATGACAAATAAAGTATTACACAGACATATCAGTAGCTTGGCTCTTCTGGATGTGGCTTCATTCTTCAGCTTCTTTTTATTTTTAACTGAGTATAAGATCAACTAGGAACAGTCAGCACTCCTACATTTCTTATGTCCTGTCTAGGTACCTCTCAGACCATGGTCCGTATACCACCTTCAGTTTTCAGCCTGTCTGCCCTATGTAATTGATCATGTGGCAAATCTTTTCCTAAAGAGTTATTTTCATATTCCCTGGTTGGATTGTTTTTGCGAACAGGAGTGTGAACTTAGACTTATCTTGTGGCATCTGTAAAAGATTTGAAGTTAGTAGCAACCACACATGGCCATTATTTGTACTTCAGGAAAGTCCTTTTCCTGACCTTTCAGTTGAGGTTTTTCCTCTATTTACTCCTGCTTGAAGAGCTGTTGTTTGGATTAGTGGTGATACTTTTGGAATTTACACAGAGGAAAACATACAGTTTACCAAGTCTGGGAGCCTTTAAAGTCTTCTGATCTTCCCATAGTGCTGTTAAAAGATTCAGTGGTTATGCCACCATTAGAAAATGCTTAAGGACGAGGGCAGTTTCTCTGAGGAAAATAGGCGTTTTCAGTTTCAGGCCCCTCCAATTCAGACTTTGAATAAAGAAAAATAGTTGGCATGCATTCACTATAAAAACTATATAACAATACTTGGCCGGGCGCAGTGGCTCATGCCTGTAATCCTAGCACTTTGGGAGGCCGAGACGGGCTGATCACTTGAGGCCAGGAGTTCCAGACCAGTCTGGCCAACACGGTGAAACTCCATTTCTACTAAAAACACAAAAATTAGCTGGATATGGTGGCACGTGCCTGATCCCAGCTACTCGGAAGGCTGAGGCGGGAGAATCACTTGAACCTGGGAGGCGGAGGTTGCAGTGAGATGAAATCGCACCACTGCACTCCAGCCTGGGTGACAGAGTGCTTGAGACTCTGTCTCAAAAGAAAACGAAACAAAACAAAAACTATATAACAATACCCACTCCTCCAAGAATTGCTATGAGCATTCCTTGAGTTACTGTTTGTAAAAGATCTGAAATGGTGAGTTCCAGGAAGTGTTGCTGGTTGGTGTAGCAGCAGAGCAAGGAACTTGTGATTCAGTGGGGAGGGCCTGGGAGTCCTTGACCTGCAAGCAGGGAGGAAATGCCAGTATGTGGGACAGAAGGTTTGTGGGGAGTGCCAGTTTTGAGGCTAGATGTAAAGAAATGAAATACTTATTTGTTGGTTAAATGTCAAATCTGTAGCCAGGTAATAGAAACAAACCTATGAACAAATGATGCATCATTTTCTCTGCCCTTGTGCCCCTCTTGCCCTGACCAGTTTACCAGTTTCTGCCCTTCTTGATAGATCGGTCATTCTGTGGTCTAGGCTAGGAACTTTGACTTCTCCCTCTCCCTTACTCTTTATCGAATTACCATTTAATCCCTGCTTTAAAAAAAATTCTCAAGTAGCCTCTCTTCCTTTCCAGTTCCTACTTCCACTGCCTTAATATAGACTTGTTGGATCTCCTGCCCTGTCTTTGCCTCCTGTCTTCCTGTTATAGGCTTGGCACTATCACCAGAGTGATTTTATCTAATAGCAGTTTCAGAAATTCAGATGCATCCCCAGGGTCAAAATATGTTGAGACCTTGGGGAACTGGGAGAGCTCCAAGGGGAACAGTACTTTTCAACTCTAGGAATCATGGATTCTGTATGGCCAGATGTTCTTAAGAGAAGCCAAAAACCCAAATTTGTTGTGAAGTCCCAGAGTTTTAAACTTTGGTAATTAATCCAAGTATCTCACAAACAGAACATGCTTATGGGCCACCAGCAACTTCTGCTCTCAGTGCCCTGCCCTAGGCACATAGACGTTGCCTGGTAAGTCTCCTGCCTGCCTCTCAGCATCATCTTCTTGCACTCCCTATATCACACTTGAAGCCGCCCTGACAGCTTCGTTTGTGTCCCATTTTTATACGTGTGTCACTGTCCCTATTGATGAAGTCCTGAGTGCCTGGAATACACATTTTGACTTCCTCACACGTAGTTTGGCAAAGTTCACCTGCAGAAAAATATCTGAGCCCTAGGTGCCGAGTTGCAGTGATGGGTGGAATAGTCCTTGTCTTCATCACTTTTGTATTCTCTGATTGGCTCAGGTATCATACCCACAGGAGAGCCTTCCTTGAAGACTCCTACATCCTACCCCAGGGTTGTGTGTTCTTTTTCCCATATCTCCTTCCCCTGACAGTGCACTGAGTGCAGAGGTCTCCTTGAGGACAGGGGTTGTATCTTGATCACCTTTGCATTCCCAGCTCCTAGCAGAGTGTTTGACACCGTATCATTGCCCCATAAGTCACACAACAGAAATATGTGCCATTTCAAAATGTGATTTGACTATTATTTTTATTTCTCCCCCAGTGAGAATTAATCTCTTCTTCCTGTACATTCCATTACAAATGTATTTTTATCCCGTTAATACATTTAACATCTGACAAATGAGTTGTAGTTGGCTCTGTGACTTTGGATATTACTAAAGATAGGACCTAGATTCACTGGTGAATTCATTTAAGAAAGAAATAATACCAACTCTACATAAATTCTTTCCAAAAAAATTGAAGTAGAGGGAATGCTTATGAACTTTATGAGGACAGGATTACCTTAATGCCAAAATCAGAAAATGTATTACAATGAAAGAAAAGTACAGAGCAATACAATATCTATATGAACATGGATGTAAAAAAAGGCAATTTTAGCAAATCAAACCCAATAATATATTAAAAATGATAATACATCAAAACCATGTGGGTTAATCCTAGCAACACAAAGCTGGTTCAGTATTCAAAAATCAGTGTAAATTACCATATTAACAGACTAAAGAAGAAGAGTGATATGAGAATCTTAATAGATATAGAAAAGGAATTGACAGAATGTAACATGCATTCATGATGCATGAATAGAGGGAACTTTCTCAAATCCTCTTGAGAGACTGGAGTTTTACTATTACTCAAATCAGTCTCCCCACCTATTTGAGGATCAGAGTTTTAAAGGATAATTTAGCAGTGTGGGGGAGGGCAGTGAATCGGGAGTTCTGATTGGTCAGGTCAGAGATGAAATCATCGGGAGTTGAAGCTGACCTCTTGCACTGAGTCAGTTCCTGGGTCAGGGCCGCAAGACCAGATGAGCCAGTGTATCCACCTGGGTGGTGCCAGCTGATCCATGGAGTGCAGGGTCTGCAAAATATCTCAAGCACTGATCTTCGGTTTCACAATGGTGATATTATTGCCAGGAGCAGTCTGGAGAGGTTTAGAATCTCATAGCCTCCAGTTGCATGCCTCCTAAACTGTAATTTCTAATCTTATGACTAATTTGTTAGTCCTGCAAAGGCAGTCCGGTCCCCAGGCAGGAAGGGGGATTGTTTTGGGAAAGGGCTGTTACCGTCTTTGTTTCAAAGCTAAACCATAAACTAAGTTCCTCCAAAAGTTAGTTTGTCCTGTGCCCAGAAATGGACAAAGACAGCTTGAAGGTTAGAAGCAAGATGGAGTTGGTTAGTTCAGGTCTCCTTCTCTGTCTCAGTTACAATTTTTGCAAATGTGGCTTTACCCAGACGGGGATAAATGCAAGCACATCTGTGTTCACCACTTCTATTCTCTTATTTTCTTTTATGACAATGTCTCATTGTGTCACCCAGACTGGAGTGCAGTGGCACGATCACAGCTCACCGCAGCCTTGACTTCCCCGGCTCAGGTGATTCTCCCACCTCAGTCTCCTGAGCAGCTGGGACCACAGGCGTGCACCACCATACCTGACTTTTTGTATTTTTGGTAGAGACATGGTTTTGCCATGCTGCCCAGGCTGGTCTCGAAGAACTCCTGGGTTCAAGCAATCCACGCGCCTTGCCCTCCAAAAGTGCTGGGATTATAGGCATGAGCCACCATGCCCGGCCTCACTGCTTCTTTTCTTTTAGTATTAGGTGCCAACTAAAAGTGTTTACCACGTCTATTCAACATTGCACTAGATATTCTAGCCAGTGCAGTAAGGCAAGGAAAAACAATAAAAGGCTTCCAGATCTTAAGAGGGAAATGTAAAATTTTCTTTATTCAAAGACAAAATAACTGTCTATGTAGAAAATCCTACAGAATCTACAAAGAAAACTGTTCTGTTAGGACTAATAAGTGAATTTTACATGGTTACCAGATACCAAGGAAATATAGAAAACGCCATTGTATTTCTGTATTCTAGTAATGAACAATCAGAAATTGAAATTCTGTAACAGTATCACAATATATCAAAAATATGAAATAACTTAGAGATAAATTTGATAACATGTGCAAGATTGTACACTGAAAAATACAAACATTAACAAAAGAAATGATCTAAATAAATGGAGCGAGCTGCTGTGTTCATAGATCAGAAAACTCAATGTTGCTATGATACAAATTCTCCCAATTGATCTATAGAGCTCAATTAAAATCTCAGCAGACATTTTGGTAGAAATTGACATGCTGATTCCAAAGTTAACATGGAAATGTAAAGGACTTACTAGCCAAATTAACTTAAAAAAATAATGAACTTGGAGGATGTATACTATCTAATTTCAATAAGAGGTTGGCACTGACTGGGAGGATGCTGTAAGTCACATTTATTTGTACCAAATTGGTTGGGTCCTGCACCACATGGTGCAGGTGTGCAGTATACAGTAGAAAATGGCGTAGGAAAAACATTAGTGGGAGTCATTCTGAAGGGCAGGTTGGACTGGTTGAAGAGGGATCAATATTCTCCTCATAGCACTCCTCTAAACCTTCTCCAATATGGTTGAGGGACGTGAAATTTAGCCTTTAACATAGTTTCTGGCCTGCTGGGACTTTAAGAAAACAAACTTCACTTTATTATGGAAAGTTTCAGCCATATACAAAAGTAGTATAAGGGAATTCATTATACGGTCCTCCAATTGAGACCTATTATTGAAATTTTAAAGCAGTGATTACAGACTATCAATAATATGCTATTACTAACATAATACAAAATCGTCTGTTTTTGAGATTCTGTTTTAACATCACCCTTTTTCAAATAAGTTATCAGGAAAATAAAAACACGTTAACACTGACTTTTTAGATACATTTGTGGTTAAACATAGCAGCTGATCATTGAATGTTAATTCCCGATTCTTAATGCTACTGACTTGTTATTGGAAGTCCTTGCAGGAGTTAAGGGCCCCCCAGGAAAGGCCTCCAGAATTCATTGCCAAGAGCCGTTTCCTTTAACCTTCCTGTGTACAGAGACTGCACGGCACCTCCCAAACAATAGCTTCCAGACTTATTTGGTAACAGAACTCTTTGTTCAAATGAAATCTTCAGCACCCCAACATTTAAAATAACCCAAAAGAAAAAGCAGTGAACTTGTTATTATCTTCTCGGGCATTTTATTCTGGGTTTCACAGCAAATATTTTATTGTTTGTAGAAACCTGGAAACTCTCTCAAGAGCCAGAGGACAGTTTAAAAACTGCTGTTTTACTGCATTTCTCTGTTATATCAGGAATTTTAAACATTTATTTTTTTAGACTCTTCACCTTTACTCCTATTCAAAACCAAAACAAAACATGGATTACATGTTGTCCACACGGTGTTGAGAATTTCTGTGGATATTCTTACTTCTACATTATTTCAAAAACTATTCTTACAATGCGTCCCCTTCTGTTTGGAAGAATAGTTATTAATTTACATCTTTTATTTTGAAAGTAACTAACAATCGAAAACTGAGGACTTTTCCCCGTCTATCTTGCACAAAAGATATCACCAACATCATGTGCAAATCAAAGCCTTATGAACAAATTATTTTAAATGCCTGAGAGAATATTTGTATTCTAAAATCTGTATTGAGTTACATTTGTAATGTGAAAAAACAGATTTCAAACTTATTTGTTCTTCTTGTTTAATGTTTTTTAACTCGCATAAATTGAAATATACCCGTACTTTGGTGTTATGAAGTTCATTTCTACCTCTGGGCATTGTCTCATTAGTTGCACATGTGGGATTTGTAGGGCAGCACGAGAAAACCCTAATACACTTAACTGATTATTCTGACCCACCTTCTGCCCTCCTGGCTGAGCGGGCGGTAATGTCAGGAACAAGGAGGAGAACGCGGAGGCACTCAGCAGATCACACGGTGCCCTTTACCCTTGCCTGACATTCAGCTCTGCCCAGCCCCCAGCCCGCAAGCCCAGTGACAAAAATACCAGCCAATCTCAGGAAGCTGCAGACGTTAGAGATGTGAAAGAATAAAACTATTGAAGGCCAGGGCATGACTGCATCTACCCAGCACACATTTAGAGTTATTTATCCTAGCTGAGGCGATAAGCCAATGTCGCTTGTCGACTGTGCTGGTGAGTAAGAGAAGCTGGGTAAAAGGCTCCCCCACCTCTCCCACTCTCCATACTCCCCACAGTTTCCCACTCACCCCCACCCCCCTGCAACCATCCTTCTGGCTTCTTAGGAGCCGGATGCTCACTTAGGATTTGTGGCTTCTTTCTAAACTAAACTATTTACAGTGTCTGGTCAACATGGGACAGATCAAACTGCAGAAAATACTGAGAAACTCTGTTTGAGATATGTGCGGCACACCTCCTCAGCCCCCAAAAATGTGTTGGAAGGGGAGAGGAACACACAGGCATGGTGTGCACACACACGTGCTCACGTCCTTTCTGACCCCTCAGTGTTTCTCTTGTCTCCTGGGATTAGATAGGATAGCATTTTCATGAGCAGTGCTCATTGGGCTCTGTCTGAATTCTCCGGTTTCACTCCAAAAGATAAATGACAGCACCCCGGCCATCCGTCATAGTCATGTCATGCAACTGGAGCATCAGATTAGGGGCACAGGTGGAAGGCAGAGTTTCTCCTGATTAGCTTGGAACCCCACTTTCCTCCTTGATTCCCATCTCCTCCAAAAATTTTCATGTACCACTGGAATTTGTTTTTTCCTTTTTGCTAAATGTGTTGGTATTACTCCCTATTTTTGTTTTGATGCATACAAAACTCAGGTATCTGTTCTAGTGCCCATGTGTTTACCTTTAAAGAAAGATGAAGTTTCATATGTACATTAACTTAGAAAATAATATCTTTGCAATAATGAGGCTATAAAAAATCAACTTAATATTGTCCTTTTGATTATCAAAATGTCTAGTCTTCAAAATGTGTGCATTACATTCCAAGCTATGCGCTGTAGCTGAAAAAACAAATTATGGTAAATTCTATCAGGAAAAGAGAATTTACAGAACAGTGTGTTGATGCTTCAATTTAGTATCACCACTAGTGCTTTTTAACCGATGAATCTTTATGGGAGAGAGAGAGAAGCTCCTCCTTTAGAGTTCGATCTTTTGTCTTGAAGGATTAGTATTAATATAAGACCTAGCTGCTTGTTTTCATAATTTAAAATATGAAACTACCACCTGAATCAGGGCTCCTGCTATGAAAGAATCAATCGTGATGCTATAACATAGCTGAGACGACCCTAGCCATGTTCATTGTCAGTGTACTTGGAGCCTTAAAGGAGAAGACCTTGTCCATAATAATAGTTGTTTCTACTTATTGAGCACCAAAATTGCTTGACAAAGGTAGTGGGCATGTTACACATATTATTGGTTTCACAGCCACCCTGTGAGATTGAGGAATTATTTCATTATCTCTATTTTGCAGAGGAGGCAACTGAGTGTGAGCACCTTAACTAAGATCCTACAGCGAGTGAATGGGAGTCAGACTTTCAGTCCTTATCCTGGCGGGAAATCCCCTATTCAGGGTTTCTACTTTGTCACCCATCTATAGACAAGTCAAAACTGATACAAAATAATAGAAATTTCATCAATTGAATGACCATATTCTCACCAAGGGACTATGGCTGAGCCTTTAAATATAGTTATTTTAAAAATACCTTGTAAACACTCATCTACCTAGTTAATGTTTTTGATGGCTACTGTGTGCCTGTCAGTATGCTGAGTTATGTCTGTAAGACATGGGCCTTGTCCTCAAGGAGCCCCGTGGGTTGGGGAAGACAGAAACGCTTACAGATTCTTTATACTATAGTTCACCGATAGAGGGATGTTCAGGGGCCATGAGAACCATCTTAGAAAGACAAAGAATGTGTCAGGTTAAGAAGCAGACTGACAGAATCCTGGGGAGCTAGTGTTCCTAGGACTGCTTATACCTTCATTGGACAGCAGAATAACAAGAGCCTTTCCAGTCACAGTCACAAAGGTAGGAAGGAAACCCATAAGTTATAATAGGTAGGGCAAGTGTTGGCAGACCTTTTCTGTAATGGACCAGGCAGAAAATATTATAGGTTTTGCAGGCTATATGGTCTCTAGTGTAGTTTCTTAATTCTGCCATTTTTGCAGGAAGAGCAACCATAGGCACTATGTAAATAAGGGGGGCATACCTATGTTCCAATAAAACTTTATTCACAAAAACAGATAGAAGGCCAGATTTTGCTCACAGGCCATAGTTTCCTGACCTCTGGAACAGGAAAAGGAGAAGGACTTGCCATCAAACAAGATATAACTGAGAAACAACAGTTTTGACTGAACAACAAAGCAGTTGGTGGTTTCTTTGAGAAATCAGAGTGTGGTCATTCCAGCCCCTACTAAGTGTAGGCATTTACTAAGTATTTGTAGAACGAATGACGAATGGCTTCCACTTGGCCTGGAGATAGTAACTGAGGCTCCCTGGTAGTGAAGGGAGAGGTAATGGGATACCACAAACTAGTCAACTAATAAAGAAAAGAATGTTATTTATTATTTCTGGAAGCTGGGAACGTCCAAGATCAGTGCGCCAGCAGGCTCATTGTCTGGTGAGGTTCTGATCTCTGCTTGTAAGAGGGCTTGGATGCTGCATCCATCAGAGGGGAGGAACACTGTGTCCTCACGTGATAGCAGACAGAAGGGCAAGTCAGCCGAGCCCCTGCCAGCCCATGAACCCTGTTTTATAAGAGCCTTAATCCCATTCATGAGGGCAGAAGTCCTCATAACCTAATCACTTCCCAAAGACCAACCCCCACCCTTAACAACTATCACATTGGCCACTAAGTTTCAACACCTCAATTTTCATACCATCTCATATTCAAACCATAGCCAGCACTATGCTAAGAACAAAGATACACAGGTAAACAAGTCATAGTTGAGATCCTTTTTTCAACAGATATTAAGAGACATCTCTTAAGGTTCCATTCTAATCCACCCCCCACTCCCTGCCCACCAAGTTGTCTGAAGTCTAGTAGAGGAAATAAACTATTATACCAAGCAACTAAAATACAGTGTAGTTGAACACGCAAGTCTGACGGCAGAGACCTAAAGAGGAGGCATTCAGCTCTGCTTAGGGTTGTCAGCAAAGGCTTCTGGAGGAAGTGATAGCTGAGCCCAAACTTAAAGGGCTGCCAGTAGCCAGCCAAGTAAAGGGTAAAGGGGGTGGTGGGAGAGATGAGGATTGTGTTCCAAGTAAGGGAAATGGTTTGTGTGCAAAACCCCAAGGGCAGGGTTGAGCGTGGGGATTTGGAGGTTCAGCCTTATTGCAGGTTTTCCATTAAGGCTGAACCAGGTGCCAGTAGAGCATGGGGAAGGTAGGAGGGGTTACAAATGGCATTGCGATGTGGGCTTTATCCTGATGGCAACGAGGAGCCATTGTCTGATATTTTTTACATGGAGAATGGGCAGGCCACCACATTAAACTTGAGCAAGGTGCGCTTGGCTACAGTGTGGAAAATGGCTTGGAGGGTATTGAGATTAGAAGTGGTAAGAACAATTAGCAGACCCAAGTGTTCTGGGAGGAGGATGCTGCTGACTTGAACTGAGTGAGTAAAGTTAGAGAGGTGTAGAGATTCAGAAGCCTTTAGGCACTGAAACTGATAAGGCCAGGGTTGGATGAAGAAGCTGAAGGAGTCAAGAAACAAACTATAGGATCTCATGCCCTTCTATGATTTAGTACATGTCACTTTACATTTTAAGTATTTCTTAGATTCTCAAGTTTGCCTATAAGCTACTCAAGGATCTACCATTGTATCCATAGCAGCCAGTATAGGAGCGCAGCAAATGAACACGCAAGGCAACTCAGTTCATGGAGTTTGATTAAACAGAGTTCTGTGGATGTGGTGGAGAAGGGATCTCTGAGCAGAGGACTGAGCATGTGGTAGTGTCTCCCCATTGGGATGTGGCCTGGTGGCTGAGTGGGGCTGTTTCTCAGCTCCGTTGTTCTTTGTGGCTTTGAAAGCAGGCCCAAGGGAATGAGAGGAGGGCATTGGCTGTAGCCCAGGATGCTTTTCATGGCTGAAGTTGGAGCTGCTCAGTGTGTGGCCTTGGGTTTTTGTTAATTCACACCACCGTGCATGACCTTGTATTTTAAGTCCGGAATATGGGGACGGGTAGGAGGAGGGAGATGAGAGAGACAATAATACCATTGCAAAAAACATCAGTCCTACGAATTCTGGACTTGGCTGATTGGGTCCCTCGTGTTGTGTTTTATGCATTAGGAATGAGGAGGGCTTAGGAAGTGGAGAAAAACAATAAATGATGCACCCTGCAGGGAAATTCTTTAGTGCTGAAAAGGACTTAAGGATTAGCTGATTTGTCCTCTTTCGGACAAAGTAGCTTTGGGTAAGTGAATTACAGAATTCTAAGTGACAGAGGCAACAAAGGGAAGTTGTCATTCACTGTGAGTGGGTATGAAAGAGAGCACGTGTCAGGAATTAGAAACCGACCTTACTTTTTAGGTAGGCAGCTTCAGAAACAGGGAAGTAGAGCTACTGTGCCCACTACTCTCAGTACTGAAAAGAGCCCTGAGCTTGCCTTTTCTCTCTTACCAGCGTGCTTTGACGTGAGGTTGTCAAAGCCATGGACCACTTGTCAGTGTAAGCAGTCTGCCTTCCATCATTAAGGGTCCAAGCAGTCTTCAGGTTATGTCGTCGTTCTTTATTATGACTAGATATTTTTATTAGGACACTGCTTACTGTGAAGTGCCTGAAGGGTCATGGTAGTTATGAGCCTTTACTGAAAGCCATGAACACTGTGAGACCATCATGCCTTTGCATTCCACATGGCATCTGTTTATACAACAGATTTCTTTATCTCCCCCTTCCGAGCCTGCATGGCACTTGTAACTCTTAGGGCAGTGTTCACATTCTGCTTAATATTTTAACACCTTGTGATATTTCTTATTAGCCTGCTAAACTTAGTTCCTCGAGGCCTCTGATTGCTTTAATGTTTATTCCTAGTTCTATGAGCATATGTTTTCAGTGCAAGGTTAGAGAGGTATGTAGGGGGTTCGCAGAAAGTTGCAGAGACCCTAGGAAGAGGCAAATAGGAGCTGCAATGGCATTGCATGTGACAGCAGCACTTTTGCTTATCAAAATCCTGTAGATAATGGTCTGGGTTCTTCTACAATACAGGTCAAGGGCCATTTTCACGGGAAAGCAAGCCTTGCAGAATAGAATTTAAACACGCGCACAAAAAAACCAAGTACACTTTGGAAAGAAGAAGGAACACTGGAACCAGAGAGAACATGCGTTTGAAGTAATTAAAGTAAATGACAGATAAAGAAGCATCAGGGCTGGATGAGAATGAAAGGTATTAGTAGGCAGGAGGGCAGCTTAAAGAGCTGGAGCAAGGTGGGTTTTGTTCTTGTCTGTATTTCATCCTTTTAGCCATAGTTAGAGGGGGAGTGACATCTTGTGCAATTTAGAAAGCACAGGAATGCCTCCCTGTGAGCTCCTCGTGGGCAGGAACTGAGTCTTACCCAGTGTTGTGTTCTCTGTGGCTGGCACCGTGTCTTGACGTACAGTAGGTGTTGGGGAGTGAATAGAAGGAAGAGCACCTTCTCATCTCCTTGGCTTAAGAGGTTGGGAAGTGAGAGAATAAAATTGCAGCTGGTGTTGCCTAAAATGGTAGAGAATTTCGTGTTTGAATATAGTATTGGCATTGTACAATAAAC
Organism: Theropithecus gelada; assembly: GCF_003255815.1. Classification (NCBI taxonomy): domain Eukaryota; kingdom Metazoa; phylum Chordata; class Mammalia; order Primates; family Cercopithecidae; genus Theropithecus; species Theropithecus gelada. The sequence goes on along the minus strand of NC_037673.1, from coordinate 109,461,202 downwards.
GTGGCTGTATCTAGAGGCTTGCATTTTTTTGTCAAATGTGTGTGTAACAACCAAGAATGTTAACATTATAGTGAAGCTGTCTGCAATGTGAGATCTTTTTTTTTTTTTTCGGTGTGAGATGCGGCTGCATGTGGTCGTTGAATGCTTTCCAAGAATGGTATGAAGCCCTCTCTGCGGCCTCTCCTGGAGTGGAGCCAGGTCATGGAGCTTTGTCTGGCGGTGGCTGTCAGCAACAAATGTCCATGTTCAAAATATCTAGGGATTCCAGATTAGTGAGAAAGAAATGTGTATCATGCTGCTTGGTGTAGAGAAAGGGGAATGGCTTTTTCTTGCCTTTGAGTATTAGATAGGTGTGTATTGTCTATATATGAATTGATAAAGATTGGTTATATATGTAATGTATGTACCAACATAATTTTATTTACTAATTCGTTATTATTGAGAGAACTAGTGGAATGTTAGTTATCAAACAGCCATTAGTTTTTAAATGCCAGACCTTAGTAAAATTCACTTGACTCTGCTGCAAATACATAGTCTTTCTATAATTGTCTGGGATCTTACTACATCCTAGAGATATTCTCTCAGGGAAGCCATGTATTGCGTGTGTTTGAAAATGAGAGGTACTTTACTGCGTGTGTGTGTTTAGGTTCTGATTTAATAAAAATGCATTGTATTAAAAACTTGCTTTTTCTCAGGCATGTGTCACACATAACTACTCCAATTTTTCATGCTTCTAAAACTGTTAGAGTTTTTATTTGTTTCTAATAAACATCTTCATTCAAGTGTGCTAAAAACTAACCTCTAAGCCAATTTGTTTATTTTTAATTAAGGGGAGTTTTAGGATAACCTCCAGTAGTTGAGATAATGAGTTGCAGGTCTCCTCCTTCAACTGTGTTCGCACATACAAAAGTACACATTTACCAAATCCTGCTATTTATATAAACATCAATTACATAAAAAGCAGTCACTGAGCATGTTTTCTGAACTTCAGATATGCTGACAGTACCTTACCTGAAAAATTCACATGGAGCAGGATTCCTTTAACTTTGTCAGCATTAGGCGACAAGAACCCTCCAAGCCAGTGGCTATGCAGAAGATGGTTTTAGAATCAAGCTGCAAGCACCATTGCACAGAGTAAGGCTGGGTCTGTCAGGTTCTTTCATATCTCTGTCATCCACAGGTGGAGTGCCCAATGCTACATGTCTCAGTCTGTTTGGGCTACTATCACAACATGCCATAAGCTGGGTGGCTTATAAACAACAGAAATTTCTCACAGTTCTGAATTTCTGGGAAGTCCAAGATCAAGGCGAGAGCAGATTCAGCATCTGATAGGGCCCTGCTTCCTGGTTTATAGACGGCCACCTTCTCACTGTGTCCTCACATACTAGAAGGGACAAGGGAGCTCTCTGGGTTCTATTTTATAAGGGCACTAATCCCATTCATGAGGGTTCCACCATCATGACCTGAGCACCTTCCCAAGGCCCACCTTTTGAAATCATCACATTGGGGGTGAGGATTTTAACATGAATTTGGAGGAGACACAGTCAGTTGATAGCATCATGTTAATAGGCAATCCACATATCTCTAACACCACTAATTTCACCAGTGAGAAGTCTTTTCTAACCTCCACTGAGTTAATTTACGAAGCCTTTATAGTTGAGGGAAGGTGAAGTGGCTGTCTCTAGAATGATGATGCCTTCTGATGAGCATCTTTCAAATGTCAGCAGAACATCTTTGGAGTACGTAAGTAGGGTAAGGTAGGGTGAGGGTAGATCTTAGCTCCTGGAAAATAGGTTAAACGTGACAGAGCCATGTCCTGTTGCCTATGCAACACTCTTTCAAAGTAAATTATTGTTCATATAATCCTATCTTTACTGGATATTAACTTTCTACCTTTAGGGAGCTTCCCTGGTAGCATCAACCTTGGTTTCTCCTTCTTCCTATATTCATTCATGTCATGTATGGCTGAGTACCTGGGTTCATGTTTCCCCCAGACATCCTCTTTCCTTCCACCTCTGCGAATTCGACCTTCAGATTTCTCATCGCACCTGTACTTGATCATTCTCAGTCCCTTTCTTAATCCCAATTGCACCGAGTCTGGGGATACACATTTATCTCATACACTAGGTGTCCCATACTGATCATGGTTTTATGTGTGTGTTGGGGGAAGATGTTGTTAGGCTTATATTCCTCATGTTCTAGACTAAAACAGAAGGTTTAAAATACAGGCTTCATACGCATTTTCTAAACTACCCCCCAGTTTAGCAGAACACCAAACTTGTATTAGCACAGAATAAATGTTTAAGAGAGAGAACTGGGAAGGAAGAGAGAATATGGGCAAATTATGGGAAGGTATATTTAGAGGCCCTCTAATTCCTGTTTAGAATCACTTCTCTGGGAGGGGAAACTCGTGCTGTTGAGGGTTTAAAGCTTCACTCCCCACCCACAGCTCTGTCACCACACTCCCTGCCCTACTTTATCCCTGTGCTAATGTCAAATGTGTGCTACAAGAGCCTAATGAATGTCATAGGGTAGATCACATTGTGGCTGCAATGAGAAGAGAAAAACAACACTCAAACATAGGTCCTTTAAGTCAGGTGGAGACCATATACAAATCTGATCACTCTGATAGATGGTTTTAAGCATGGAAGCCATTTTTATAAGCAAAAATGAAATAGCACTCCAGACACATCATTTATAAATTTAACAAGAGTTATTCCTCTCCCCCCTTTTTGTTTTGCTTTTGTTTGTTTGTTTTGGTCAGACTTGGTGTTTTTCTTTTTAAAGAGTAAATAAGATGAATGCAATGAGAGCCCAACCATAAATGTGACATCCTAGGAAGCAGGAATGGCCATGGAAGGCTCCTGACCCACTGACACTAGGAGCTACAGTCTAATGTTTGAAAACAGGTATGTTCCTGTTCTGATTTCAGTGGTGTCTTGGAGTGAGAACAAACATACCTTGCTTTTCGCTTGACAACTGAATATAAAATACTTTCCCAGAAGAAATTCCTGTACTGGATCTTTACAATGAAATTATTGCAGCCATAAAAGTAGTCCCGTATCCAAAGCCTGATGGAAATCAGGATAGGTAAAAAATAAAGTGTATGCATTCTGTCATCTTTCTATTTCCTCTGTAGGCTTTATGGGCTGGGTTTGGAGGAACCCAGTGGAATTGCCATTGGCACTATCTGATGTTTTGTAATGTTGCTTAGGCAGAGCATGACTGACTGGGGAGCCGTTGATATATGACAATTGGGAGCAATAACATTTTGAGAATGGAAATAATTTTTGAAGCCTTCTTCTGAGGCATTTTAATAAGTCTGTTTTTTACAACTTTAGGTAAACACGTCAACTATTCCCTAAACTCAGATGAGTTTTTTAATGCTTGAATTAATGAATTGCTTAGAGCATCAGTCTTGGAATGTAAGAGCCTCTCAGGAGAACCCAGACTGTTGATACAGAATATAATCTCACTCTGTTGGACATAGAGCTTCTGTTAAGACTTTATTTGTGAGAGATGATGTTTAGAGAAGGTAATTTAAGAGATAGCCTGTACCAATTTACTTTTTGAAGTTTTAGGATCAATCCTTGGATGAAATTAGACCACTATAGGATAGCAATATACACTATGGCCCTTAGCCCCTCAAAGAATGGCTTCAGGATCTAACCTTGGTGTTAGGCCTCTGAATTTTCTAGCGAATTGTAATAGATTAGGAGCATAAGAAATCCACATCTACGTTTTTGTGGCCACAATGTTGGGGACATTGCCTTTCAGTAATACAGTGAGGAACTGTAATTCCTCAGGTAAGAGTGTCTCTCTAAAGCATTTAAGAAACAGAGATATTTGGTTTTTTTCATGATACTCTTACTAGCTGAATTTTCTGTGACTCCTCTTTGCCTCAGTTTCTAGAAAACTTAAAAACACTTAGTGTTCTATTTTGGCATGATAGCAACTGCATTGTCTCATGATTCAAAGCCTTGTTTTTTTGTTTTTTCCAGTTTCTTCACCTCGCATTTCAGATAGTAATGGAAGTCTCATCCCATCTCGAAGAACCTAGTTCTTTGAGAAAGAAAGTCACAAGTACCATTACCCAGAGGACCTGGTCCTACATTTTTTTATGCGAGGCAGCATCCTGAGGCAGGGAGAGCCTTCCATGAGTCCAGCTGCACACAGCTTTTGGGTGCTCTTGAAGGATGGTGGTTCAAGGCACTCTGTAGAAAGGAATCAGTCTTGTCCATCAGGGGAACAGATAGGTGCCAACTTCCTTCTCACAAAGCGTGCCATGTAAGGGATTGATTTGAACTAATTATCCAGCTTACAAAGTATCGTATCTGGTGACTGTGATACATCACTGTGATAGGTATTGAAGATACATATCTTCAGCAGCAGAACCTATTTCAAAAGTACAGCTCACCTTGGCTATATCTCTGTTTTATGCAGATTGGCTCATGTGGCTACCAGGTCAGTTGAGAGGATGAATGGACAGGAAGTTGTAATCATCGTACAAAGTGGAAAGTATGGGGTTATTATCTGTGCTACCTTTGGCAAGCAGATATTGCATATGAGTAAACATTTAGCTGGATAATTTCCCCCCTTTAAGTGAATGGTGAAGGCAGACATGATTGAAGTCCGCAGTAGCTCAGGCCCTACCTCTGCTGATGAGAGTAGAGTTCTCATTCAGCAGACCACTTTAACGTGGCCTCTAGGGGAAGGACTTTTCACTTTGTTACCAAAGGACATCATGTTAAGGTTCTGTTTATAGGTGTGTTTCTCTTAAGCTGTTACCTCTAGCTAGGATCAGAGTAGACCATTGATATGCCTCATTTCACTCAGTAGGTGTAACTCTGAAAAGGTGTGTGAGTACAATTTTTGTAAATATGCTCATATTTTAAGTGCCCTAGGAAAACCCTTTATTCAAGGGAGACCTGCTGAGAATAATTTTGTAAAGTGCTGGGCTCACTGTATGCGTTGGATAACTACATGGATGGATAGATGAAAAGAACAAAAGAACAAAAATAAGTATTGTTTTGTAAGAACAATCATTAAAGTCATTCTCTAAGATTCGGTTCTTCGAGATACACTGCCCCGCCCACCTCACCCCCCACCCGCCACCATGGAGGATAGGTGTCCCCAGACCTTGCTCTCATAATAGCCTTCAGGTGTCTCTGTCATTGCCTTGTATTAATGCTAATAAAAATAGCTAATACATACCGGATGCTTACCACGAACCAGACTCTGTGCTAAACATCTTTCGTCTGCCATCTCATTCAGTTCTCCTGACAATCCTGTGAGATGAGAACACTGTTTAAAGGGGCAGAATGATTTGCCCACAGGTGCATAACTAGTAAACAGTGAGGTCTGGTCTCAAATACAAATCTGTCTGATTCCAAAGTTTCTACCCCCAAATTCATGTGTTTGTAACCTTTTTGTATGGATATGTGTCCCCTAGATGCTAGCTCTTTGGAAAAAACTGAACTCTGTTTTACATATCTTTGCCCCCTTGGTTCCAGCTATAGTGCCCAGTACATAAAGGCTCTTATTTGAATTAATGGAGTAAGAAGGAGGACCAAGATAGTGTTGGGAAGAACTGGGTTCTACTCTAGTTCTGGTGCTAGATGAATCATTTCATCTCTCTGTAGTACCACAGAAATTAAGGGTAATGACCCCTGTCTTGCGTTGTCATGATCAAATGAGAGAAAGCTTATGAAAACTGTAAGGGGCTATACAAATATTAAGAAGGATTCATAAAATAAATTACCTAATTTACTTACTTTGTAAGTACAAGATGATTCAAGACTGGGGTTCCTCAAAGTGCCTGAAAATTTTATTTTTATTTTATTTTTATTTTTGAGACAGTCTCGCTCTGTCGCGCAGGCTGGAGTGCAGTGGTGCAATCTTAGCTCACCGCAACCTCTGCCTCCCAGGTTCAAGCGATTCTTGTACCTCAACATCCCAAGTAACTGGGATTATAGGCGTGAACCACCACGCCTGGCTAATTTTTGTATTAGTAGAGATATAGGGTTTTGTTATGTTGCCCAGGCTGGTCTTGAACTTCTGGTCTCAAGTGGGAGGCCTGCCTCAGCCTCCCAAAGTGCTGGGATTACAGGTGTGAGCTACTGGGCCCAGCCCAAAAAGTTTAAATATTTGGAAAATAATTTGCCTGAGGAAAGGACAGATTTTTATAAAGCCAGGAGGAAAAAATTGTCAAAGATAATTTTTAAAGTTCTATGGTATATATACACATATGAGTAAATGGGTGAACAATAGGATTCTGTTTAGGGGGAAAAGCATCCCAAGGTAGTGAGTATACACTGGGTGGGGCATCCGAGGTCCAGGGCACTCAGTAGAGCTTGGATGCTGCGTTTCTTGGGAAAGGGCCTCCACCTTGCCACCAGGCCTCAGTTTTCCTATCTGTAAAGTGAGGTGTTTGGAGTCAGTGACTGCAAGCCCCAGTGACCTGTCATTCTGAACTTCAGTCTTGGAGCAGTCCTGCAGGATTGAGTTGTCCAGTGGTGTAGCTGTCACTGCTCACTGCAGATGCCAGCACACAGTGCTTGCTGCCAACTTCAGGCTTCTCACCGTGCTCACAAAAGGGCTAGGCAGTGAAGCAACAGGAAAGGACCCATCCCTGTGGTGTGGCTTCAGGAGCCTTCTATAGAAATGCCCTGGCCCCCAAAGCTGGTCTATGCACTGCGGCGACTGAATGTCACTGTTAGCCCCATTCGCTCTGGCTTCAGTCATCTTTCTTGGGAGAATGCTCTGTCTACCCATGCCACCCCTCATGGTGTCACTAACCGCTCATCTCTATCTGCTGACTTGAAACTTAGACTCCCCTTATTTAAAGCAAATAATATATTTTTCTGTAGTGTAACATAAAAATACTCCTTAAGACTTTCTTTCAACCTTGGAGCTATTCATGCTTTTAAAACATAGTCTTTGGTAAGAACATACCCTCTGATAGCATCGTCAGTTTTGTAATGTTTATCTTCAAATGCATTGCTTAAGTTTCCTGTTGACCCTGGTAGATACACAGAGCAGGTATGACTGTCTGCATTTTACAAATGCAGCCTAGAGGAGGAAGGGAAGCACCGCAAGGGACATGGCAGAGCAGGGGCTCAGACTTTGTTTTCTCCATCCTGTTTTGTCCACCTTCTCTGGGATACGAGCCCACATTCCATACCTGACCACCTGGTCAGTCCCATTTAGTAAGCAAGCAGGGCAGGTAATGTTCTCATTAAAGCGGAGTAAATTAAGGCTCAAAAGTGAAGCTCCTTGCCTCTAGACCTTTAACTGTTTATTCTAGATCTCAAACCCACCTCCTCTGATTCTTAGATCCTGCTCTTCTCACTGCGTTAGCCCTTCCTGTGAAAGCTGCAGGCTGGGTCCTCCAACATCAAGGGAATTCATTGAGAAAAATACCAGTAAGACAGGGGTGGAGGGATAGGGAAAGGGAGGAAAAGATGGAGACTGGCATGTGAATTACCTGCTTCCTCAACCAAGAGTAGGAAGCAGTCTTTGGTGATGGAATTCTCTGTGACTTTGGCTATAAAACCAGCCCATAGCCCCAAATTCCCTGCATTAGCCCTGTCATCTGTTGAATACGGGGGAGTTACGGGGTTCCACTTTTCATTCTAGGTGTTTGGCTGTTTTCTGTATTATTCATATTTGCATTGTTCAATTGTTGGATATAAAAGTAAGACTTCAAAACTGATCCAGTTTAGTTTTCCAAACTAATCCACCTTGAATTTGGGGTCTGCTATCTGACAAATGGCAAAAGGTATTATGATCAGAAGTACTTGTAATTACCCTCCCCTGTGATCATAACCATGGGACAGAGAACAGCTTTGGAATGGCTCTTCCCTTGCGCAATTTCTCCTGGTTTCCTGCCAGCCATGCTTTTCTGCTTGGAGCATTGTCTCTGCAGCTCAGGGCCTGCTCACTCGCTCCCTGGCATTTCACCTCAGATATTCTCCGCAGCACCCTCAAATCTGCCTAACTGCGTTGAACAGAGACGAGAGAACAGAGACATGGTGAAATGAGCATCAGGTATTTTAATATTAAAAATAAATTTTATTTGGTGCATATTGTTTTAGAATTTTAATGCATTTCTGAGGGAAAGAGATTGAATTTTAAGTAGCTATCCTCATAATTTTAGAACTAAAAATCTGTATTTCAAGATCAATCAATAGAGCTTTTCTGAGGAAGGGAGCTTTGTGTGCAAAGGCCTTAATCTGCTGTGTGATGGCTTCATTACATCACATTTAGTGCTAGAAAGAGGCTTTGTGATGATTTTAAGTATGCCCTGGCCTTCTTGTTCTTGTCCATAATGCTGATGAAATAGTTTTCGCAAACCCTCAAGACCATTCTCTAGTTACTCCCACTTATCTCCTTGACCGTGTTTGTAGGCTTTATACTCATTCCTCTTGTTCATCTCAGCTGCCCAGAAAGGCTGTGGATAGAGACCAGTGTGATAAAAATTGCAGGAAAAGGAAGGATGGAAAAGTAGGGGATATTGAGCCTGTACTCAGTTTGGCATCTGGCATCTCTCCTCAAGTTTGGTTTACTCTTAAGAATCTGAATGGGCAAAGTTAAGAACCAATCTTGGTGACTTTTTAAAAGCCTTCTTATGAATTATATCATGCTTAGTCCACATTAATCTGACAATGAGATGCCATGTTGCCTTGTCCTGGATTTATGGCAAAGAAATCTAATAGCAAACTTCATACATCTGGTATCTAGAGCTCATCTTAACCTGTCATTTCACATGTAGCCTTTATTTGTAATATTTTGATTACTGCATGTGTGTAAGATCCAGCGTTGTTTTTTCATTCTGGTGGCTTGCACGGCGCCTGGTTGAGCGGTTGAATGTGGGTTTGCTTTGTTAAAGCCACAAACTTTGGCAGCGAAATAATCACACCAAGTGATCCGGCTTATCTTGACTCTTCTGTAAATAGTATGCGCTCGGGGAGTACTCGGTGGCCCCCTGGGCAGGTCAGCAAAGTGGTTGTGAGACAGAGTAATCTGGTCTGGGCCGTGCTGAAAGCTCTTATTGATATGGGATTAGTCTCGGTGGAGACAACGTGCTGTCACATGGGCATCAGTGCGATTGAGAGGAGTGAGATCCGAGGCCGGTGGGGGAGGGACGGCGCTGAGTCACTGAGTTCATTAAAAGGCTACTGAACAGGCGTGCGGCAGGCAAGACCAACCCTGGACTGTGCCTCCACCACACCCATCCCCACACCTCTTGGGCAAGGAGGACCAGAGCGCGTGACGAGGTAGGAGCACAAGCCAGGGAACTGGCCCAGCTCATAGTGCCTGTCTACCTCTTGCAGGTTCAGGCCCCTGGGTAGATTCTTGGTGGGGCAAGAGGGAGCCCTGGCTGAAATGAGGGAACCCTTGTATTCCCCAAGTCCAGCGCCCGGTCCTGAGTATTGATTTCTCTCTACAAATGGGAAGGGGAGTGTTCACCAAAAAACTTCCTGGCTTGGTGGCTCAGAAGTTCTGAAAGGAAAAATTGTGTGCGTTTTACTGGTAGCCAGCAGTCAAATATTATTTTGCCAGATTGGGTGCAATTTGAAGTCACATCTAAACTTGGCATTGAGCAGGCATTGTTGATGAAGAACAGGGTTGAGAATATGTCAAGTCCCTGTTGTAACACGGACACCGTGTAGTTCAAAAGTCTGAAGTTTCTATACTCCTAGAAAAAGTGTGTTTTTGTTGTTCGTTTTTTTTAAAGGGCAAACTTTCATCTGCATTGGGGCTGAGGGGAAAGTAGAAGGTATTTGGGGGCTGGGGAATGGGAACAGAAGTCATAAAGTCTAGTAAACTGTCTCGCCTCTGTAAGCAGAGGCTAATTATGTGTTGTTTGACTTAAGTTTTTCCCCAGTCTTAGACATCTAACATACCTTGTGTGTATAAGCGTGTGTGTTTTTGCATCCCCTGCAAATACACTGTCGGCATATCTGACTGACTGCTAATACATGAACATGTCCAAAAGAATGACAATGATGAGCCTGTAGGCTAACAATGCATTGTCAAAACAGATTGGCAGCTGGCAGTAACTGGAGAGAACCTTTCAAAGTAAACCCAGTGTCGGAGCTACCCCAGTGTAGGTTATCAGTCCTGGAGAACAGATTTTGGCAAATCTAGATGAAGAGTGGCTGCTTGGCCTAAACAAGTTTTTTAAGGGACTAGTAAAAAGTCATTTCCCATAGAAGCTCTGTGTGCACTCCAGCAGAACCCCGGGATTGCTTTGTTTTGAGATTCTTCCCCTATCCTTCCTTTTGTTTTTTCCCTTTTGCAAAACTGAACATTGAATCAGTTAATCACAATCTATTCAGAAGTGTCTAAGGCAAGAAAGGCAGACAACAGATTTTGGTGGCTTCGGTTAACGGGGACATTCGTAATGGAGGCTGGGGTCGAGCAGGTTCAGGGAAGGAGGAAAGCCTGTGTGGTAAAGGAAAGCTTGCTGTTGACTGGGTTGTGCTGGCAGCCAGTAAAAACTAGGAGGGAAAGAGGAGCGATGAAAATGGGGTTGTAGGGTCGTTCCTGGCTGCTGTTGCCCCTTTATTGGCTGGAGTGAGTGTAGCCTGCCTGACAGCCTATTACTTGGCCGGACAGGAAACCACTTCATTCCTGGCGCCCCTGTTCTCAATTAGCTTAAGTGTAAAAACTTGCTTGATTTTAATCTATTCCTCTAGCAGAATAAGACTTTTCCCCTTTAAGGAGAAGGGACTGTTGTCTTGGGCATTAATGAACCTTTACTAAGCCAACCTTCCTGCATAATTAAATTACTTTGAAGTTATAGGAGCACCTAAAAATCAAGGCTTGACATAAAATCTAGAGCATATTTTTAAAATTTCTTTCAAGTTTTCATAAAAGTTTGGAAAATGAGGATATCAAAACAGCATTGACTCTGAAATGCAAGAAATATGTTTAGCAAAACCTATAGCTGGGGAGAAAAGCAAAAGCTAGTTGGTTCTCGGGTTTTTTAAGTCACCAAGAAGGAGCCATTGGATTGGAGCTTCATCTGACTTGGGGCCCTAGATTTATGGAGGGTGGGATACCACCCTGCAGTAGGCCAGTAGTTTGTTTGTTTTTTTTTTTTGAGACGGAGTTTTGCTCTTGTTGCCCAGGCTGGAGTGCAATGGCGTAATCTCAGCTCACTGCAACCTCTGCCTCCTGGGTTCAAGCAATTCTCCTGCTTCAGCCTCCCAAGTAGCTGGGATTACAGGCGCCGACCACCACGCCCAGCTAATTTTGTATTTTTAGTAGAGATGGAGTTTCTCCATGTTGGTCAGGCTGGTCCCAAGCTCCCGACCTCAGGTGATCCTCCCACCTCCGCCTCCCAAAGTGCTGGGATTGCAGGCGTGAGCCCCTGTGCCTGGCCGGGCCAGTAGTTTCTTATTTCCAGTTCCAAGCATATAGGAGGATACATCAGAGGCTTTTTCCCCCTGTGTAAGGGGTTCCACATAAGAATTTAACTGAATGTTTGATCTTAATCCATCATACCCCAAATAACCTGCAGATCATCTATGGCAGAACGTTAACCCTTTACCACATGGTCAAGTTAGGGTTCAAGAAAAGCCAAACACATTGAAAGATTTTTTTGCCTAACAAAAGCCTTTCCCTGCTTCTGGCACAGCACCAGTTTCCCACAAACTGAGGTGTCTTCGGGCCTCACTGCTGGAATCACCTACAGGTAGCCACCTGGGCACCATCTGGTTTCAAACCCCCTTATTTGGTCTGCCTTTGAAATTTCTCTTTAGGGATAGATTCTTTTGCTTATAAGGTTGGCTAGGCTTTTGTTTGCTTTTTAATTTAAGTTGTATCCAACATTTCTGTATGTTTCTCAATGGAGAAGGGGCTTCCTGTATCAACTCAGTCTGCTTGCAGACCTGAGGTCTAGCCTAACTAAGTGGAACAGGGAAGTTCAATATGGGAGAATGTTTTTTAAAGTTGAGCCAGATAATCTTGGTGTTAGAAGGAACCCCTACCACCACTGTTTCATGTATAGTCTTCTGCTTTCTCACAGGGAGGGAATCTGCAGGCAGGCAGTGATGTATCCTCACAGCAACTCATGGTTCACTGTCAAGTCATCTTGACCCACAGAGCTCCTGTCCTGAACCCTCCATCTGAATGGCTTTCATGGAACAAACTATACCTGCCTGTTGCTGTATTTGCCTGAGATCATGTTTCCTTTATAATTTCAAATTCATGATGTTTACTACTTACAGACTACACATATATAATGAGATTCCAGCTCCCTTTTATTTTTTCCTATTAGGTTTGAAATCCGTTCCTTCTGTGGTAACCTATCGTATTTACTGTCTTCCACTGCATCTGGCATATAAATTTTACCTAAGTGTCTTCCTCCACTTTCCAAATTCCACATGAAAACTTACCTTGTCACTTTGTCCATGGCAAAACTCTTCCCACCCATGCTCATGAGATGCCCTTTCTTCCCAGGTGGGAGCCATCATTCTAGTGTCTCACACACGGTTTCTAAAAATAAAAATTCTGTTTCAGATTCCCATGTGTGTTGCTTGGCCACTTTTACCTTTCAAAATCAATAGCCTCCACCTGGAAGAAGCCAGAAAAATATCCCCCTTGGGTTTCAGGGTTGTCGTCAGAAAGTTCAGGATGTTTGGAGTGGTGTCACTCATTCCTGTGAAAATCAGGCATGGAGAGGAGAGGATGGTATTAGCCTTGGGGTCTGTTGCATTGTTCTCTCTCCTTGGCCTCATTTACTTCAGCTAGTTGGCAATCACTGGGGAATAATGATCTCATCCACATGGGGATGCAATCCAACTGCCTTCACCCCATTCACCATTCTACCGCAGCGTCCTTAGACTTTATTCTATGGCCCATGGCACGCAGTGTCTGCTGCAGTGCTGCTGCTTCAGATTCATTCACTCTCCAACCCTAGTTTTAACTCTTTACATAATCCTTTTGAGAATCTGGAAGCAGAAAACCTTCCTCCCAGAAAAAAATACATACAATTTTGTGTCCATTTTCAGGGATTAGCACATCTTGTCTATTCAAAGTAAGTGGACTCCAGGTTCAGGACCCCTTATATAAATTACCCACACTGTTTTTAGACTTGGCAATTTAGCTTACTACATGTGGTTTCTATTATTGATTCCACGAAGAGGGCCTTACTCCTTTTCTGTGTGTCTTGTGGTTTTATATATTATTTACACTCAGACCTCAGGTAACACAGTACTAGATTAGTCATGGTCCTTGGTTCACACTTAACACCTGTCCCTGCAGGATGCTCTACTATTGATTTCATTTTATTTCTTTTTTTTCCTTTGGATACGGAGTCTCACTCTGTCACCTAGGCTAGATGGAGTGCAGTGGCATGATCATGGCTCACTGAAACCTCCACCTCCCAGGTTCAAGAAATTCTCCTGCCTCAGCCTCCAGAGTAGCTGGGACTACAGGTACACACCACCATGCCTGGCTAATTTTTGTATTTTTAGTAGACATGGGGTTTTACCCAGGTGATCCGCCCACCTCGGCCTCCCAAAGTGCTGAGATTACAGACTTGAGCCACTGGCCCTGGCCTATTGATTTCATTTCTATAAAACATCCAACCTTTGTCAGCCCACCCCCAACACAGAAACTTGAAGGTGATTGCATGCACCTCAGCCTACGCGGTCCCACCTCCCAACCCAGCCAAGCCTCTCTCCTGAATCTTGTGCCAGCTGTTTGTTGTGCTCCTCAGAGGTAGTTTTGTTACATCTGTACTTTGTTAATTCTTTTTTTTTCTTTGAGATGGGGGTCTTGCTGTGTCACCCAGGCTGGAGTGCAGTGGCGCATGATCACTGCTCTCTACAGCCTCGACCTCCCAGGTGCAGGAGATTCTCCTGCCTCAGCCTGCCGAGTAGCTGGGACCACAGGTGCAGGCCATCATGCCCTGCTATTTTTTAAAAAAATTATTTGTAGGGACAGAGTCTCACTGTGTTACCCAGGCTTGTCTCGAACTCCTGGGCTCGAGCAATTCTGCCTCAACCTCCCAAAGTGCTGGGATTACAGTTGTGTGCCACCATGCCTGGCCCTATATCTATACATTTCTAAAAGGTTAGATATGATTTAGTTCCTGCCTTCTCTCTTGAAATACATAAGTTCTCCCAGGCTCATTTACTTTAAAATATTTGAACACCTGCTAGGTGTTAGGTGCTGAGGTGGGAGAGGAAGAAGGGCTCAAATGACAGCCCCTGCTATCAAGTAGCTCAGGAAGAAGATACCAAAACCCTTTAAACTCAAATAATGACACCACCAATGACGAAGAAGGCCTGTGGTACACCAGCTTTCCTGTTAACTGAATTAGATAGGCTCACAGCGTGGCTGGCCACCAGTTCTTCCCCGCTTTCTAATCTGCACCATTCCATAGCTTGCACTTAGCCAGACTGAGATGCTTATCAGACACACCTTCACTCTTGTAGTCACATGACACGAGTGTGCCTCTGTACTCTCCTCTGCCTCTCCTGCCTGGGTTTATGTGATGCAGCATAGCCTGGTGCACAGAGCACAGGCTTTGGAGTTGGCCACCTTGGGCTCAAGTTCTAGCTTCACAGTTCTCCTGTGACCTTGAGCAGGTTACTTAATGCCCTGCCTCTGTAAAGTGCGGATAGTAATTCACCCTTGTGGGGTTGCTGTGAGGTTGGAATGGAATAAAGTGCTTAATACCCAGTCTGCTTGCAGACCTGAGGTCTAGCCTAACTAAGTGGAACAGGGAAGTTCAGTATGGGAGAATGTTTTTTAAAGTTGAGCCAGATAGTCTTGGTGTTACCTACACAGTAAGTTTTCAATATTTGATGCCATCATTGGTTGTTGTTTTGGCCTCTCATGACCCAAGCAATAGTGGGAGGTGAAAATTAAAGAGACTGGCTGTCATCAGGCTTCCTGTGTGCTAGGGAGCTTATTTTACTTTATCATTTCAACAACTTTGAGATATAATTCACATATCGTACAATTCACCCTCTTCAAATGTACAATCCAGTGGTTTTTAGTGTGTTCAGAGTTGTGTGTCCATCACCACAAACAACATTTTCACTGCCTAAAAAAGAAACCCCATAACCATAATCAGTGATTCTCCACTTTTCTCCCACTACCTACCTATCCTCTCCCCTAGCTCAAGCAGTCACCTATCTACTCTCTCTTTGTTTGCCTATTTGGGCTTAAAATAAAATATTCTGGGACTGAAAACTGGTTTAGGAAAAAAGAAATCCCCCTTTTGAATTGTAAGTATATCTCCTTTGACCAATGTCTCCCCATATGTGAGAATTTATTTAAAAAAGAAGCCCGTGACAGTGGAGTGGACCCCTAGCCCACCACAGCTCCCTGACTCCAAAAAGTCTGAAGTCCTAATTCTACAATATCAACATATGCCACCATTTCTTGCTCAGATTTCCATGTATACATCTTACATTTCCAGAACCAGGTTTTAAGCTCCATAAGGGTAAACACTGCATCTTTTATTTTCAATGTTACATGTAGGATGGCACCCTTAATCATTCCAAAGACCATCAGTGCAGGTTCCAGATCACAGGGCCCAAACTCAACCAGAACCTGCAGACGTGCTTCTGTTCGCCCACAGAGAGTATTTTTTTTTTTGAGATGGAGTCTTGTTCTATAGCCCAAGCTGGAGTGATCTCGGCTCACTACAGCCTCTGCCTCCTAGGTTCAAGGGATTATCCTGCCTCAGCTTCCTGAGTAGCTGGGATTACAGCGTGTGTGCCACCACGCTTGGCTAATCTTTTGTATTTTTAATAGAGACGGGGTTTCACGGTATTAGCCAGGATGGTCTTGATCTCCTGACCTCATTATCTAGCCACCTTGGCCTCCCAAAGTGCTGGCATTACAGATGTGAGCCCCCGCACCCAACCAAGTATTTTTTTTTTCAATTAACATTGGTAAGTAGCCCTTATACATGAAAAATATTTCACTTAAAAATCCCGATTTCTGGATTTTCTTACAAAATCATAGTATCTAGCAACATAGGGCCCATATTCCCATCTGGCAACAAATGCTGGAGTTGAGAAGCAGATGCCTGGTGGTAAATGAGACATGCCCTCTCCAGGTTGCCATGGGCCCCACTGCTCCCTCCTGCTAACCTCACCCACTTCTCTTAGGGCTCACCTGCTAACCTGGGCACTGGCCTGTGACCCAGGTCATGAGAGCCTGATGCCAGGAAGGAGGGTCATTCATCCATCCACCACTGCTTCTAAAACCCAGGACTAGGTGTTGGGACAAGTAAGGCAGATGGGAATGAAGATATTTCCCATTACTTATGGTATCTCACCCATAGGTATATCACCAATAGAAGTGACTCCCAGCATGACTCCAATGAAAGACACCATGTGCCGACTGAGGTACAAGTAGATAATCGAAAAGAGTGAAGTCTGCTGCCGCCTAAGCTGCCTATGGGGCTTCATACATGAGGTCGTTTGGCGCTAGCTCTTTAAGGATGATAGGATTTCAGTAGTTGGAAGAGAAAATGTCCTTCTCCCTGAGGGGGTGACAGATGCAACAGAAGCCAGCTGTGACTTGACCACCATGACCCACATGTAGAAGAGGAGAGGGAGCTGAGAGAGAGGAGGCGCCAGATCAGAGATCCTGAAAGCCAGATGGTGGTATTTGGAACACAGGCAGAAGGGCACTGCCACCAAAGATTTTTGAGAAGGGGAATATTGTGGTCAAAGGAGTTTGAGAAGTGAAAATATCTTCAACTGTTAGCAAACATCCCAGAGCCAGAGACGGCTTACTGACCTGTTTGCCAGGATTTCCTCTGCACCCCCCATCTGGCTTTTTCTTATAGCCCATTTCTTCTAAGGGTGCTTAAGATTACCTTTCTTTCTCAGGCCCATGGCTGTGTCAGTTTGCAGAGTCCTGGTGATCTCAGGAGGCTCAGAGCCCACAGATGGGTGATACATTTCACATGCAATTGGAAGTGCATGAAAGGGGAGTGGTGACACTGAGAAAGTTTAACCTGCCTGTCTTACAAAGAGATGGGAAACATGTCTGATGCTGCTGTAAATTACACCAGGCCTAAGCAGACAGTGTTTGTGTCTGGTTGAGACCAGATTGTAGGTCTAATTCTATTAGTGAAACTCAGTATGTCCTGGTTGTTATAATTTGCTTTCTGCCTGTATGTGCTGGCAGAGGTTCTACATTCCTGGTGCTGGGTGCTGGTAAGGAACACTGCTCACCCCTTCCGAGCACACTCTGTTGAGAATGCTGCTGCTGCAGCACGGATATTGATCAACACCCTCACGAGGCCCATTGCTGTCTTCATACCAAGTGTGATCTGTGTGTGGTCTTGGAGCTGTCTTCCTTTGCTGTTCCCTTCAAAAAACGCTTTGGTATATTTAGTCCACACTGTGCACTGGGAAAGCCTAGGGCACAATCACTATCTGAAATGGGTGTGGATGCTTCTGGGGCAACCTGGTTCTATTCAGAGTTAAACATCACTGCTCCCAACAGTGAAACCACCAGCCCGGCTATGATGATGTCACTGACAACAGAAGTGAGGCCTGCTGTGGGGCCATGTTCTCTTGTTGATTTTATGGCTATTTTGGCTTTGGTTTATTGTGTTTGCTTTGCACACTACATCTAGATTCATTTTCACAATGAGTCCTTGAGGAATGACCGTAGATGAAGGAATTTAAGATTGCCAAAATCTTCCTACAGAGCAGCATTCATCACTCAGCATAGGGCATCAGGAGGCCTCCTCTATTCCCATTCCCCTTCCCCTTCCTTCTTTTTTGAGGCAGGGTCTTCCTTTGTCACCCAGGATGAAGTGCAGTGGTGTAATCTTGGTTTACTGCAGCCTCCAACTCTTGGGCTCAAGTGATCCTCTTGCATCAGCTTTCCGAATAGCTGGGACTACAGACACGTCTCCTCGGTTAGTTTTTATTTTTTTGTAGAGACAGATTCTTACTTTGTTGCCCAGGCTGGTATTGAACTCATGACTTAAGGCAGTCCTCCTGCCTGGGCCTCCTAAATTATTGGTATTCAGGGTGTGAGCCCCCACACAGACCAGGAGGCCTTTTGAGTAGTGTCAAGTTGTTGCTTTTCTTTCATCTGTGGGGCAGTGTTGGACTTGAACTGATTCAACAGAAGTTTCTGAAGAGTGTTTTGCATGTACTAAGTATTGTACAAACCCTGGATAAGTTAGGTTATCACCGTGCACACCTGCTGGATGCCTGGATTTCTTTATGACGTATCCAAGACAGATTCAGTAATTTGTCAGGTATGACCATTTTTTGTTTTCTGCCAGCCACAGAACTAGATGATGTTTATGTCACTTTATGAGCTTAGATCTATAGGAGTCTTCTGGAGTCTGCGTAATTTTTCCCAAGTGCTGTTTCTTCAGTTTGTGCAACTGCCACCATGTGAATAGTGGTACCTGTAAACATGAGGTAGAAATGGCAGGTAGATGATCCCCAGGTGCGGTGCTGGAAAAAAACAGGAGTAGGTCACAAAACACACTTCCATAGAAAAATAACAACTATTACCCATATTGTGCTTTGGTTAATCATTCTTTAGAATAAAAAAACAAATGAGAGGAGGAATTCCTAGGTGTATATGTAGCATTCACTAAAGTAAATCCCAGCTGGACTGTAGACTGAGGTGTACAAATTGACCCCATAAACAAATGGAAGTGCATGTGTGTGAATGAATAGCATAAATTCCGAAAGAGTGGATCCCAGGCTATGAAGCGGTTTCCTAGGCGAAACAGAATTGGAGGTGGGGAACAAATTTTGTTCCTACTTTATGTATTTCTCTATCGTTTGAATTTATAACAATGAGTAAAGTACATACACCCACACCCGCGCATACACAAACACTATCCTGACAAGATATGGAGGGAATTCCTAGGCTTAAAATTAGTGGAAGAAATGAAAAAAGGGTAGATAATAGGATCTGACAATAAACATGTTACTTTTATGGAAAGAATGTAGAGAAGCAGGAGAAAATATTTCCAACAACTCCATGTTACCATTCTCAAATAGCCTAATATAGTAAGAACATATGGTAGGTTGAATGCCTGCCCACCCCCACCCCAAGAAGTCCATGTCCTAATCCCCAGAATTTGTGAATATTTTACCTTACATGGTAAAAGGGACTTTGCATATGTGATTAAGAATCTTGAGATGAGGCTGTTATCCTGTATTATCGAGGTAGGCACAGTGTAACCAAAAGGGTCTTCATAAGAGGGAGGGAGGAAAATGAGACTCAGAAAAAAGAGATGTCATAATGGAAGCAAAGAGTCAGGGCCTGAGAGAGACGTGAAGATTCAGTACTGCTGGCCTTGAAGATGAAGAAGGCGCCACAAGCCAAGGAATGCCGGCAGCTACCAGAAGCTAGAAGAGGAAGAGCTAAGGAAATAAATTCTATCCCAGAGCCTTCCCGGGAAGCCTGGCCCTGACAACCCCTTGATTTAGGCCTAACGAAATGGTTTCAGACTTCTGACCTTCAGAGCTGTAGATAATAAACATGTGTTGGTTTAAGCCACTAAGTTCATGTATTTGTCACAGCAGCCATAGAAAACCCAGGGCCTAATGGAAAACCTTTCATACTGACATCTGCTGCTTAGTAGGTTCTTCCTCCTTTGAACTGTGTTGTATGCTTTGCATGTGTCGTCTCTTAGTTGATAAACCTTTGGAGAAGGAGGTATAACTGCTTAGCAGGTTCTTCCTTGTTTGGACTGTGTTGTGTGCTTTGCATGTATATCATCTCTTAGTCCTTACAAACTTATAGAGAAGGAGATGTAACTCCCATTTTAATAATAAGCCAACTGTGAAGCTTGTTAAATTGCACATCACACTGTTAGTTTCAGAGCTAGGATTCTTTCTGGCACACACGATCCAAAGCCCATGCATGTGTGTCTTTAATCCACATAATAAATACACATGAAGACATATGCTAATTGTAAATAGGTGGGGGGTATAGGTGCTATTTTCTGCGCATGCTTTTTCATAACTCACAAATTTCCCACAGAGAATATATAATCCCATGTTGAGGCGAAGAGGAAAAATTTATTAGTGAAAGAACGGTACCTTGTGTTTCACAATTTATCAACACTGACAACAAGGTTGTCCGCAGAATGTTCTTATCTGAAGGGAAAACCTTCTAGACTGCACATCTCAAAGGTGTTTTCAAAGGGTGACCTAGATCTAATAGCTTGGCCTTACCAAAACGTCTCAGGTATTGTCTTTGGTTACTCTCAGGTGTGGGTGCTTCCTTAGGTCCTGGTGGGTGGGTGCCATGGTGAAGGTAGGGGCATGTGGCACTGGCCCTGGCACACTGGAATGAGATCTAAGCTCAAAAAGTGACATAAACATCATCTTCTAATTCTGTGGTTTGGGGAAAACAAAAAATGGTCATATTTGACAAATGACTGAATCTTTCCTGCATACATCATAAAAAAATCCAGGCATCCAGTAGGTAAGTGTGCATGGTGGTAACCTAACTTATCCAAGGCTGGTACATTACTTGGTACATGCAAACACTCTTGAGAAACTTCTGTTGAATCAGTTAAAGTCCAACATTGCCCCACAGAAGAAAGAAAAACAACAACTTGACACTATACCTAAATCAAGGTGTTATAGCCTTTGGCCTTCACGGGGAACGGTGGCCCACCAGGGAGCTGCTCTTTCTCATTGCTGTTCTATAATCAATTGCATCACTTTACCTGTCCTAGAAAAAAGAAACTGTTGCATCCTCCTCTCTTAAAAATAAAGTCGCCCATCCTCAGCCCCATGACCTTGCTTTCTTCTGTTCTCTGATGTACAGAGATGTGGTGAGGAAACCTCTGCCTGCATCACTGTGAGGTCAGGGAGCCCCATGGTTATCATCTTCAGTTCCCTTGCACTCCTGTTTCTCTCCCTTTTGCTCAGCTGAGGGCTACAACGTGTCTAAAGGAACATGGCCCAGCAGGAAGGCTTCTAGGTGCCCTCTGGATTCGGTAGGGTCATGCCTAGGATGGGCCTCCAGGGCCAGTTTCCCCACAATGACCAGCAATGTTCCTGGTTGGGCTGTGGCCAGAAGGAGAGATGTTAAAAAGTTAGAGAACCTCCTCTTATTCCTATGAAGAGAAAGAAGAAGATAATGGCAGAAGCAAAGCCCAGGCTCACAAACCCAAGAAGAAGAATAAAGGTCAGAAAAATGTGGAGCACTGGTGCGGGGGCAGATGGGGGAGACCAGCCTTTCCCACTTCTAACATTGGATGGGAAGATATCAGGAGCAAAGGCAGGTAAGCGGACTCCTACCTTCTGCTCGGTGATGCTTGAGAACCTGAATGTAACGAAGAATGCTAAAAGGAGGTGATTATCATTTTTGGATGTGATGACTTCTGTTCATTTTAAGTCATCGTATAATCTGGAGAGGATGGGCCCTTCTGGCTTGCTGCTGAGATCCAGCTATCAGGGTCATGCCTGCTTCGTGCCAGGCACCATGCTCTGCCCTCCACTCCATCTTCCTTGCCTTCAGAGTACTTGCTCTTGGTCCTGCAGATGGTCATGCCCATGGTGATGGGGCTGTGTTCAAGAGATGGTAAACTTGAGAGACATTTATTTTTCTCTGCCTCTCAGATTTAGACAATCCTTTGTTCCCCATACCCAGTAAGGAAATCCACTCAAAGGATGTTTCATACACTTCCTCTTGCCCCTGCCCTGGGTTTTCCTGGCAGCACCTTTTTGCAGCTCGAGATGCTGAGATTCTGAAACCATTCAGATATCTCTGTATTGTTGTGCTGGCTCCTGCTCTTCACCCCACCCCACTCTAGGTTTTGTAGTTGTTTTGTCTGTTTGGTTTTTTCAGCAGAAGGGGAGACTAATACTGAATAGCTCTACATTCTTTAGCTGTGATTCAGGAACTGGTTTTCTCCCTTAGAGTTAGGGCTTTTCTTTATTTTAATCTGGAGACTTTCTCCTTGGTGTTCTAAGCTCCTCCTTTGGTGTGCATCATTTAAAGCTTCCTAACACTGGAGAATCCTTATAGCCCCTCCTTCCGCGTGTGATTTTGCCTTTGCTATGTAGGCCAAAGAGCCTGGATCTAGGGAAGCGCGATTGCCTGCCACCCCTGTTTGTTGTTATCATCCTTCCCCGTAGACCTTTTAGTTCCTTGGGGAAATAGATCAAGTGGCTTGTTAGAGCCTTACCAACTTAGAGCAGCCTGTGAACACAAGCAAAAGACAGCTAATTCTCTCACATCTTATCACCTGACCTATTAGCTATGGACTTAGTTCACTTTACAACTGCAGTTTGGCCAAGACTGTTATAGTAGCTGCCCAGGCAGGAAATAAGGGAACCTTATAGACACCTTAACACCTGATCAGATGCTAACAGAAGACCGTAGGTTGAGGGGTGATAGGCTGCAGGTGGCTAGGCTGGGACTGAGGCTGGGTACTTCAGGCAGACACAGGCCCGAGTGGTCCATTAGCCAGTGGGATCTCAGTGGACTAATGAGGCTCTCTAGATAACCCACATCCAAGAGCCAAGCCTGGGTCTTCTCCTGCAGGAATGTTATATAGCTTCACTCGTTAATGGTGGTTACTGGGCTTTTTATGACTGGCTGCTTAATTAAGATTGTGGCTAATTAAAAGTGACTTGCCTATTTGTTTAAATTTGGCAGTGCCCATCCATGTCCTTAAATTTAACCTACTTCCTTTTTCAAAGGTTAAACAGTGATTCCACTAGACTCTGAGCGCTTGGAGCCAGCCTCCTGTTTGCTCAAGTGATTTACTTCTATTTTTATTTTGATCAGCTCAGTTGATTCACTTTTATTTATTCTCTATTGTGTGTGTATAAAGGGGTAAGACAGTGCAGCCTAGTGATAGACTATGAGGCTTAGAGTCACCTGAGTCCAAAACTGCTTTTAAGCAAGTCATAGTGAACCTGGATGGCCTATCTAGTTAAATTCTCAGACTCAGTTTTGCTACCTGTAAAATGGGCTTACACCTAAAGGGCAGACTTTTACAGACCAGCATGGTCAATCTCTGCTTTGATCATCTGATCCTTCAAGCAGCATTCTCTTCTGTTTAAATGTAAAATTGGGCTAACGCTTCAAAGGTGCTTTCTTCCGACCTATGAAACCAGGGAGATGGTCTCTAGTAAGTCCTTCTCCCAGAGCCGTAACTGAGAGTCTCAGCGTTTAAGGGGGCAGCTGACTGTTGAGTTGTGATATAAGATGCCAGCCTCTTCCAAAGAGGACATGTAGGCCAAGGTGAGGGCAGCAGCTGTCACTGGGCTCAGTGCAGACATTGGATTATTTTTTGAACACGGGCTTGAGGCAAGTCTGAGGTAGTCTGGGTTCTGTTCAGGTGTTCCTTTTCACAGGGCTCAGTAGACAGCCTGACTCCGAGGTGAAGCTGTCTCTGGGCTTTGCATTCAGAAAGTTTGTTGCACCAAGTTCCGCTGTGTCTCGCAGAGTAACAAGGGCCCCCCTTCTCACATTTACTTTCTCTTGCTCAGTATCCACTTCTTATTTATGGTAGCTAATACTGGCTTCCCAATACTCTTTGCTTTGTTTTTATAGTTAGATAAGCTTAAAGTTTATCTAAATAAAGAACTATGGGGTCAGGTAGACATCTCAATCCCTGGCTCTGTCACTGACCAGCTGTGTGGCCCTGGGCACATTATTCTGCCTCTGAGACTCAGTTACCTCACACTTATAAGATAAGAAGAATCAACAGCATCTACTTTAAAGGCCTACATCATGATTAAATGGGATGATGTGTGCACACTACATCACACGTGACATTCAGGTTAGATGTGGGCTGGTTTCTTTATACCATACCCCTCTGAAAAGGGTGTGTGCCCTCAACCTTGATTTTCCCTTCCCCTCTCTGCTTTTGTGCTTCGAATACATCTTTACTTAATAAATATGAAAACATAAAGCCTTCAGCCTCTTGATCCAATTTGCTTATTAAATAATATGAACTTTGCAGCCATACCCCTGCAGTCACTGTGGCTGTCCTTGGAAGCAGAATAAATTCTAACTGTGAGTTGTTCTATGGCAGAACATGTGACTCTGTGTTTCTTATTTACCTGTTTCGTGGGGCTAGAATAATTAGAATCTTTTTTGCCTCCTTTTGGTAAACAATGAGAAGAATTTAGTTTGGCAGCTGGCTCTTATCTTTTTGTGAAGCTTGACAATATCCAATCGTGGTTGTGATGAATTTGTAATAGAAAACGGGGCATCCAGAGACAACCACAAGGCTTGCATGTAATGTGGACAAGCTGGCATTGATACAGGCTATATTCGTTGTTTCAGTTCCATCTGAGGTCCTTGCTTCCTCGGCTGTAAATAATGCATGGCCCCTTTTACATTCCCTTTTCAAAAACCCCGGGAGTGAGAGAGGCTCATTTATGGCTTGGTTTACTTCTGTTTTCCCCTTTCTAGGATGATAATGAGATCATGCTTGAGCAGGGCCACACACCAGAATTGTTGATGCCCCTGTTGTTAAGTCTTTGCCCCTCCGTTTGTTCTGAGCATGCACTAGAACTGTAAGGGGCCTGGTTTGTAACGTGGGTTCTGTCTAATGTATGGCTCACATTTGTGATGTGAGAGAGTCTTTGTTTTCCTGTTTTGGTCACAGGTGCATGTGTTTGCTTTTGATGGTACGTTTTATTACAGCTTTCTTTTCTAGAGAGTTTGGGAGCCCCAGAACATGGAAGACCCTTGGCTAAGCCCTGAAATATCCTGGGTTCCTCTGATCCTCACAACAACCCAGTGAGTGACAGTGCTTTTATCCTCATCTTGTTAAAAAGAAACAGAGGAGGACAGGTGCCGTGGCTCATGCCTGTAATCCCAGCACTTTGGGAGGTCGAGGCAGGCAGATTGCTTGAGACTAAGAATTCAAAACGAGCCTGGCCAACATGGCAAAACCCCATCTCTATGAAAAATGCAAAAATGAGCTGGGGATGGTGGCGCATGCCTGTAATCCCAACTGCTCAGGAGGCTGGGGCACAAAAATTGCTTGAACCTATGAGGTGAAGATTGAAAACAACCACTAGTAGTGATGGTGCAGATGAGGAGTGTAGGAGAAACTATAGGAGGTGAAAGTTTAGATGAGTTTGGAATGGTTGGTTGGGGCAGATATTGAGGAGCCTCAAAGTATCCTGTATCTTATAGGCCAGCACTTCATGAAAACTTTCCTATATAGGGTGTCTGCCGAATAATTCTTGTTGTGGGGGCTGTCCTGTGTATTGTAGGAGTTTAGCAGTATCCCTGGGCTCTACCCAGTAGATGGTAGTAGCTCCTCCTACCCTCCTCCCGTTGTGAAAACCAGAAATGTCTCCAGACATTGTTCCCAAATGTCCTTTGGGAAAAAACTTGCATGTGGTTGAGAACCACTGCTCTGAAATAAAGCAAGATGGGAAACTTCTGCCCCTCAGGAAGCAAAGTGCCCATGGTGACCCTTGAAAAGGTACATAGGCTTGAAGCTTTTTCAACATCCCAGGGCTAATAGGTAGATGTTTTCTCTACCACATGTGTTTTGCTTTATTCTCTAATATATGTGTTGGTCTTAAATATAAAAATATTTTAAGTTGCATTGACATCAAGTGTTGCTGTAGGATAGGCTTTACACACCCAAGTGCCAGGCAGGGCAGGTTAAATAGATGAAGTACACTAGGAGGTTTGATTTGTTTTTGTTGAAAAAGAAGTGATGTTAATTTTGGAGGGCAGTAGCCAAACAGGGAGGCTGCCCACATTTCTAGTCCATTGTCTCCATGGCTGCTGCAGGCCTTGGGAAATTCAGAAACACATTTTTATATCAAAGCCATTTGTGTTTAAAATACACCCAAATGAAGGGGTGGAAGGGTGACTGTACAAATCAAACAAAATGTATCCATAGCCCCCACAGCTGCATTTACTGTGTCTTCAAGTTCCTGGTGGCATGTCCCCTGCCACCCACAGTCTGGATTTTCCTCTGTGAGAAGCAGGGCTGAAAGACTGAGCTAGGGATACTGTGTAGGTGTGGTCAGATCACCTGTAGTAGTTGCAAGGATCCATTGCAGCACAGGTGTGTTAATACTTTGGAAATCCCAGAGACCTCTGTCCTGCCTCGGCAACAGCTCTCAGTCAATCCCACAGACTAGGTTTATGCGTTGTTGCCCCCAATGCCACTGTCATTGCACTTAAAAAATCGTACAGTCCTTGTTTTCAGATCTCCTCAGGGTCTTGGTGGTTCTCATCTGAGTATACATTTAATTGCTCTTCCTTCTCAAATTGAGGAATCAATAATTGAACTTACTGGCCAATACAGTGTAAGGAGGGGTGACCTCCTCCTTCATTTCCTTATATGGCTTCTGTTACTATATCCTAAGACTGCAGAGTGTCATGCTACAGCACGCTTCATTCACAATGAACTTAGTGTGAACTAGAATTCCTAAATCTCTTTAATATGTTCTGCTACTACGCTGTATTTCTTTCCTACACTTGTAATTATTTTTCACATGCCTGGGGATGGCAGTGACTCAAGAGTGATTGAAGTTTGTAAAGCTGTTAGTTCCTCTCAGTGCTCCTAGACTGCTGAGTTTTAAAATATTGTCACTTTTGAGAATAGTAATTCTCTTTCTTACCTTTTTGTCAGCTGTCAGTTCTTGCTGATATCTGTGTAGCTTTCTCTAGCCTTTTAATCTGCTACTTCTAATCTCTTATGGGTTAGGACATCATGTGTCCAGGAATTTTAGAATGATGTAACCAGGATTTTAAGAATTTCAAACAAGATAGATGGTCTCAGCCTGTGGACCCTTGCTAGGAAGTCAAGTGTTTATGCCTCCTTTGCTGGTCAGAACAATTTGTAGGGTGTGTGTGTGTGTGTGTGTGTGTGTGTGTGTGTGTGTGTGTTTGCAGTTTTCAGATCCATAGAGTTGTTTCCTCTAGGGCTTGTGTCTTGTTAAGATTTGACTGCAAAAAGTAAGTCGACTCCCATTTACAACTCTCCTTCCTCACCCTCTCGACGCCTCCGATTACTAGAGAGTTGGGACCTTATCTTAGAGACAACTTAGAGAGTCAGGATCCAAAGTCGGATGAATTCAACCCCTTATGCCCACTATCTCTTCATGAAATTGATGTTTCAGCCGTCGTGCACAGGCTGTCTCCACGTGGAATGGCCTAACGTGGTGTGGTTGCGCACCTTCGGTCTTTCCCCAGCTTCCCTGGTGCCTTTGCAGCCTTTTCTCTCTTGTCCCTTTCAGTTAAAAGGTGGAGGAGATAAGATTTGGGTTTGTAGACAAATGGAAAGTTACTCTCAGGGTAACGTTTTCTTTCGTTCTCTCAGTGTACAGTGTGTGTCGTGAGTACTTTATACAAAGTTAAGGTGGTCTGCCCATCTATTTCAGTTGGTAATTCTAGAATTGGAGATGCGAAGTTGAAGCTGTTAGCCTTCAAACACACCTCCATCAGTGGGCTCTAAGGATTTTACCCAGAAGTTCTATGTTCTACAGTTTCAGACTTAACCACTTTACTTATACCTGTCCATCTCTTCTTTTGATATTTTTAATAAAAATAATCCTTATTGACCTCTGTTCCTATAGGGTTATAGAAACCAAACTGCTGTAAGCTGGGCGTGGTGGCACAGACCTATAATCCTAGCACTTTGAGAGACTGAGGCAGGAGGATTGCTTGAACTCAGGAGACTGCAGTGAGCCATGATCGCAGCACTGAGCTCAAGAACAAGACCCTGTCTCAAAAAAAAAAAAAAAAACAACTAAATTGCTATGGAGGAAAACTGCTATTCCACAGATCAGCAAAGTAAAGTTTTACAAGTTGGTCTAATTTTTCTTCCAACATCTTTCTAGCCCATCCAAACCAGAAAAAATAAGTTACGCTTAGCAGTTATGGAAAACCTGTTGAGTTGCAGGGAGGGTGGGTGGCGAAGAATTAGATGCTGATGTAGCTCTTTTAGACTATCTTAAATAGAAACAGCTTTGGGTTAAGGACCTGAATTATCCCATTGTGTTCTGTCAGAGTATTGATATTATCCAAATCCATCTCAACAAATGCATGGTACTAAGAAGTGGGAAAACAATCTTATAAGAGCAAATTCTGATGTTAAGAGATTACAGTTCTTTTGAGATCACTCTAAAAATTAAATGCCAGCTGTCTCCCCTAATGAGCTTTAGAGGGGAATAAAAATTGATTTTGGCATCAGACATTCATTCTACTTACCAGCATTGTGATTTTGGATACTCTAAGCTCTTTGGGCTTCAGTTTGCACAACCAAAAAATTGCATGGGGAATTGTGAAGACGGGTGGGGGCAGGCAGAGGAGGGAGGAGCGCAGCAGTCATGTGGAAAGGGCTAACGGGTGTCTGCCCTCTATTCCCTTTGCCCCCTTTCTCCCCACAAGTCTCGCTTGAGACAGAACCTAGAGAATTCTAACCATTTTCCCTTACTAGTCATGTTTTCCAGCTAGTTCTCATCCCTCTGGACTGGTCCCATTTCCCCCTGGTGCTCTTGAGATGAGCTGTCTGGGTCTGCACACTTCTCTAGATGCCCAACTCTCTCTGCGTATGAGACTTTCGTCCTGCTATGTGCTAGATACAATATTCCTATTCATGCAACTGAGGGTGATTGTAATTTGACGCAGCCAATGAGTGTCCCCTTCCAGGCTCATTTGGAACCAAAACCCTTGGGTAAAGCCAGGCCCCTCCTGAGGAGGAGGATGTTTGGGGGAGGGAGGTAGGTGACTTTGTCACGATGTTTCCATCGGAGGCCATAATACCAATCGACACTCCTTTCTTCTGAGACAGGAAAGAATGTTTTTAAGAGTAGCCTGACAGATTTTCTCTCACCTGGTACCTGAAGGAAGAAAAGATAGATTTGAACTAAGTTGCATATATTGAAAAAGCTAAAGTTTAGAGAAGCGTATTAAAAGACATTTCTCTGTCTCGTTTCCCATCCCCCACACCCTCCACACAGACACACACACAGACACATACACACACACACAGACACACACACACACACACAGACACACACACACACACACACAGAGCTTAAATTTTCCAGACCTCTCTGGTGTGAATCAAAGCTCTTGTCTCAGGAGTGTAAGGGAGCTGACCTTTTAAATCAATTATATTGAGGAACAGATGGGGCCACTGAGAGACCTGGAGCCCCCACTGTGTAAGGCGTATCATCTGGCAGCCACGGACCTAGTATAAAGCCTATCATGTTTCCATTTAAGGTGCTCTGCCCACCTGGACACCCTCCCCAGCTCTCATTCTTCCTGCCTGTTGAAATCCTTCTCCCAAACTTAGCTCAAATGCCCTCTCTCCAAGAAAATCTTCCTGAATCATCTCCAATGGGAACTGCATTGAACTCTCCTGTGCTGTCTGTGGCACATTGCTGAGACCTTCACTATGGACTTGTCACAAGCCTCCTGTGACAGCATGGCTACTGGGTGTTTATACCTTTCCGCCATCTGGATTGTCAGTTCCTCATTGGATGCACATGCATTGAGTGTCGCTCTGTGCCAGGGCTTGTGCAAGGCACCGGAAGTAGATAAATCTAGGAGTTCAGCAACAGATGTGGAGACTGGCATGTAAATGCAAAACTCACTGTGATATATGTTGTATGTGAAAGGAAGTATCAAGTGCTTTAATATTTCCATGTGAGTATCTTCAGGTAGCTTTTGAAGTCTTGCCCCCACCCCCCCCCCCCTTTTTTTTTTTTTTTGAGACACTCTGGCTCTGTCGTCAGGCTGGAGTGCAGTGGCGCGATGTCGGCTCACTGCAACCTCTGCCTCCCAGGTTCAAGCTATTCTCCTGCCTCAGCCTCCCGAAAGTCTTGCCTTTTGAAGGTAGGAGAATATCTTAATCTTTTACTTCCATACCTAACAGAATGCCTGGGGCATAGTAGATACCCAATATGTGTATTTTGAATGAGTCATTTACCATCTCATTAGTGTGGTCTAGGGAAAAAGGATATGTGCCCAGTTAACCACATTAGAACACTAGTTCTTGCTTGAGTGCAGTAATGGAAGAACAGATACCAAGCTGCAGACGCCATTCGGTAAATACTAACTGAATGAAGAGAATCTGTATAATGTGTGTAAATGCAGTTCAGTCCCTTCTCTACTATAAAAACCCCCATAAACACATTTCATTGGTGGGGGTGAAATCACCCTTAAATAGAAACAAAATGGACAGGTAAGAAACAATTCTGGTAAAGAAGAGAGTTGTGGCTTTACCTTACACAAACACAGGATGCTTCCAGCTGAACCCAGCAAGCTGACAGAGGGAGCATGGCACCTCGCCTCCATGTTAGCACATCAGGGCCTGGCTCAGTTGTGGGAAGGAACAAGTGATGCTGATGAGCACATGGTGCACCCGACAGGGGATGGGGCCCTCGGAGAGCAACATACCTGCGTGGCAACTCTTGTAAAGCCCTCTAGGGCTCAGAATTTACAGTGAACTGCGGTCATAGGTAAGGAGACTCACTCATACTTCAGCATAGTGTCTGAGAGCTTGTTTTCTTTCTTGTTTTCTATTTTTGGTTTTGTAACTGTGAGTTTTATATGTGAAGAAGAGAACTCTCCAGGCAGGTGATCATCATTTTGGTTTGAGGTTTGCCTTTTGTTACATTTTCATTTGTTCTTACACATCTTCTCACTTCTTCCTCTCTGGGGACTAGTTCCCTCATCCTGTAGCTGACAAAACAGAAGCCCAGAGAAGCAGAGTCAGATTTGACCCCACTCTTCTGACAGCAGGTGCACAGTCAGAAGGTAGCTAAGATGATTGTGCATTATCTCTCCTTTCTATTTTATTCTATAGTTATAGATGGCAGGGTAATTTTGTTGAATGCTACTTGTTTAGATAACTCTTTGGAGTTCATATTGTCTTTTATTTTCCTAAATATTTACCTCAGTGATTATAAACAATACAACTGCCCAGCCAAATTTCTTTGAGTCCCAGTAGAATCTCCTCAGAATCCATTTCTAAATTCTAATGAGTACATTTCAAGGCTGGTAATGGTGTTCTGACCAATAGTGCTGGTCTAAAATTTGCCTGATATGGTCTTAAAGAGGCCTGTGCACATCCAGGCATTCTGTAAGCAGCAGAAGGAGGAAAACTCCTTTTTGGGAATCAAAGCTTCCCATCAAAATTCATGTTTAGAAATAGTCTAAATTGCCTGTTTCTGAGAGTTTAGACTAAGTTGTTTTTAATAAGTGTCATCAGATCAGTTCATATGGAGATGTGTTGGTCTCAATATAAGAAATACAGGTTTTTCGGGCACTGTGGCATTGATCTAATTTAATCAAGTTGGGTGGTTGGAAGCTTTGATTCTTCAAAATTAGAGTTGGCTTCTGGATGATTTTTAGATTAAACTGTAAACACATAAATGATGACTTTCAAAGTAGGATGCTGAATGGAGTTAGAAGGACATAAGTAACTTTACATAATTATTTTGTTTTTCTGATTAAAATGTAATTCTTAACTATTATATAAAATTTAGAAAGTCAGAAAAATATTAAAGTAAAAATTACCTTAAATCCCACATCCAAATAGACATACCATTAATGTTTTAATATTCTCTATTGTATCGAGGAAAAATTGATCTCTTTTACACTGTTGAGATCTAACATATATGCAAATATATACTCTTCTTGGGCAAAAATGGCTTGCCAGAAAATGGCTGGCATTATAACATAAACTTCTCCCATGTCAGTAGGCATTTTTGTTAAGTGGCCAATCTTGGACCATGCTTTTACCCAGAAGTTGAAGAAGAAAGACCCCCAAACTAGAAGAATAGTCTCCTGTCCATCTACTCTCATCTCACCAATGCACCCTGAACAGCACTGAAAGCCTAGGAGGGGCAGAAGGAAGAAATCAGTAATCCTGCCTATAAGGGGTAACAAGTGGGTTTTTCTGGTGGATTCTCTATACAATATATTCCATAAATCTGAGTCATGCCGTATTTGTTTTTCTTCATTAGATTTCTGAGCTGGAAGCACTGTACTGAAGTCTTGAAATGTATAAGGTTATAAATTGGAAGCACGGGAGACAGGGTGGAATTGAAGAAGAAATAGCAATAAAACAAAGGGAGTAGGAAGGAGAAAATGGCAAATAAAAAACCACGTGAGGAAAAGTAGTAGAGATGGGCCCGGAAAGTCCAGATGCTGATAAAGAAGTACTGCTCATGGAGACCAGGCAGACGATCCCTTCCCAAAATCAGGGGAGGAGGCTGTTGGGCCACTGTGTTCATTCTCCGGGGAAATCCTCTTTGACTGTACTTCTGGGGTGAGAATAGAAATCTCTAGGGAATATTTAACACATCATCTGAAGCTACATCTTCAGGTAATTCAGAGCCAAGATTTAGGTATGTATATGTTTAGGTATATATGTGCCTTGACCAGGGATTCCTGCAATATGCATAGCAGCTGGCTGAGAAGATGAAAGATGGTGAAGCTGAGATTTGAACACAGGTGTGTCTGTACCTAAGGCCTATGCTCTTGTAACATGGTAGGCCTTGGCTGTGATGTTTCCTGTGTGTGTTGTAAATTGGTGCTAGGCATATCCTTGCAAAATGTGTGTGGTTCATAATTGGGTTTTTGCATTTTACAGCAAAATCCTTCTGCAAAATTCAACTGCATTCATTTGTCTTTTCAAGAACTTGCATGTTATTAATTGGTAAATGAGAAGATACACTGGCATTTTAAAAAAAATCAATAGAAATTGATTCAGTGTGTCTTAGTTTAATAAAATTCTATTATCTGTTGTTTTTAAAGGATCAAAACACAACCACCATGGCAGCCAGAACATCTTGAACTCATTTTGGAAAGAATTTCCTTTGCATTCTCTCTCTGAGGAAAGCAGAGCCAGTCACTTCAGAGTACTGAGCACTGCCTGAAGTACTTCTCGTGTTACTAACAGCCAGTGTACTTGCCCCTAACAGCATTTGAGAAGACAAATGTTCCCTGTGCTAGGCTGCAAATGGATTAAAGCAGTGTTGATCCTCATCTGTCAGAACAATTAACATGAGTAAAACACTTGCCCTACTTAAAGCAGATGGAGGGGGTTGGGGGAGGGTGTTCTGTGGTACTGCTCATAAGATTAATGGTGCTATATGGGCAGCAGAGAGCACTGGATTTATATTCTGAACATTACATGGATTTACAGGGATGTCAGTTATTGCTGAAAGCACAGCCTGTGTTCCTAAAGGGTCTCTGTAAGGTATTGAATGAGGCATGGGAGAGGGTGGTATGGGGGATGGTACGTGAGATAGTAGCATTTTAACAGTAAATTATGACTTCTTGACCATTTTTGCTCTTCCTTTGTTTAAGCTCTGCTGAATTTAAGTCTTAACAGTTACCTGGCTTCTTAGAGTATGTATAAATATTGTTATAAGATTTTTTTTGATAAAATAAATGAGAGATAAATGGGACTGTAATCACTTGAGACCACAGTTCTGTGTTTGCAGGAAGACTTTAGATCCCCTTTGCCTTCTGGTAGAAGGCAGGAGGGTAGGATAGAAGGAAAAGAAAATAGAACATGTTAATTAAGAGTGGGTATCTGGGAGGATTTTATTATTCTTTGACAGTGGAAGTGGAATGGGAAAATTGTTGAGGTTAACACAACAATGATAGAAGACAGTAGTGTGAGAAATAATATTTACATGAGTGCTAAATTAAATTTAATTATAGAAAGGAATCCGGTTGTTGGCAGAAGTTTAGCTGTCTCTGCAAGGGCAGACTTGGGGGTGAAGAGGAAGTGTGGTTGAGTGGCCACTTGTCATAGGCAGAGTGGGTTGGGATTCTATTATTTCTCTGGATAACCCTTCCCAACATATCCTTCATAAATAAATCTTCTGCCCTGGCAACCTCCGTCTCCCCCTGTTTGCTCTTCCTCTTGTTTTCTAGTTCCTCAACTACTGGAAACAGGCCAGAATCTTTTGCTGCCCCTGATGCCATCTACCCTTTATGTCTAAATCTGACCCCTAGCCACCTTGCTAGGAAAGCTGCTGCGTGTTCAGAGCTACTGAGATGGTCCACTCCCCGCTGTCTTGTCTTGTTCCATAACAGGGACTGCTGCAGGGTAGAGTCTTTGTTAACTGTCTAAGTGGCAAGAGTGACTCCAGAAATGCCCCTCCCGTGTCATTCAGGAACACATTCTAAATTCCATTTCTGCAGCTTCTCTTCCCTTCTCAGGTCTTCTCTGTTGCCACTCATACCCCACTTTCTTGGCGTGTGTTCTGATTTGCAAGCCCTGTTTTGGTCCATTCTTACATTAGCCACTGTTTTGGGTATTATTCTTGCAGACCGTGTTCCAACGGTGTGTCCTTGCAGGTTCTTTAACATGGTGAAATAGTCTTCTAAGATAAGGAGAAAAAATCCTTTCCTAATTTGAAAGGGAGAAAATCGTTTGATGTTTGTTACAGCATTATTTTAAATTAGTAAAGATTAGAAATGACCTATATATGATTAAGTATGATACATTAACTTGATGGCATTTACTCAGGCATTAAAACTACAAATATGAAGACTGTGTACCCACTTGAGAAAACCTATACAAAATAACACAAAATTCACTATATATGTATGTTAGGATTACAGCTTTTTAAAGAAAAATGCAAACATGGGTTTTAAATAATGGAAAGGATCATGAAGAAATCGAATTACTACAACAATTTTTTTTTGGTATAATGTCTTTATGTGAAATGCCTTTAATGCCAAAATGTACTTAATGTTAACATTGTTTATCATCATAGGCAGACCTACTGATTTCAGTGCCCCTTTTTGTTTTCAGATTGTGTGGCTGGAGTCATTGGACTGTCTAGCCCTAGATTTTCCATCCTTGTGTACCTGAGAGATTTGGTGGGATGGTTTCCTAACCATTGCCGAAAGTCCACATTGTGTCATTGTGCAAAGCACACAATGACCTCCAACACCTGGTTTAGCTTTTATCGTAGTTCCCATGGCAGAGGAACTGGTCAATGTTAGTCTTTAACATGTAGTTATTCAGTGCCTCCTTTGTACCAGGCACAGTGCTGGCTGTTGGAAACCAGTCAGACAAAATCCTAGTCCTCAAGCAGCTTACAGACTACCAGAGGGGACGAAAGAAACAAGGCCACCAAGAGAGTGTGTTAGAAGCTTGATGGGAACTAGGAGGGTACCTAGGAGAGGTGCCCACTAGGACTCAAGAAGTCTTTCCAGAGGCCACCTGGAGATGGTGTTGGGGTGGGAGCAGGGTGCTCAGGCCATATAAAGGAATTTGGACCCACCTGAGGGTGAAGGGCAGCCACTGAAGAGTTGTTACTGTTTAATATTTCTCTTTTAGCAAGAGAAATGGTATCATCAGAATTGTACTTCAGAGTGTCTATGCTTCCTTTAGAGAACAGTTTAGAGAGAAGGCTGGAGGTAGGGAACCAGTGAAGACACTGTTGCTACAATCCAGACAAGCAGTGGACCCTGAGCTAGAATGGTGATGCTGGCATGGGGAGGAGTGGACGGTTTCCAGAAAGATTTGTGAGGCAAGATCAACAGAAGTTGGTAAGAGGGACATGGAGGAAGAATTCAAAAAGGATACCCAAGTCTCTGGTTTGGGTAAACAGGCCTGTAGAACTTGGCTCTTGGCCCCTATTTGTTCATTTAATTGAACTGGGTGACAGTTCAGTCACGGGGTGGGTTAGTTTGCAGGGAAAGAAGGCAAAGTGAGTTTGGGCCACATCAAGTGTGACCCTCTGGGTGCAGCAGTGTGGTCAGCAACTGGTGGTACAAGCCTGGAGCATAAGGGAGTCATCATCCTGACTGTTGGACTTTGAGATCAGTGTCTTGCTGTGTGTGTTGAGGAACGTGCTAGAACTTCAGTAGTAGATGTCTTTTCCTGAGAATTCTGTTGACAGTTGTCTTCAGATGTCTGAGTGTTGGCAGCACAGCTGCAAGAGATAACTTTTCAGTTGAAGGTTTACTAGCCGTTGTACTCAGGGCGCACACAGCTCCTTTCTGTACATGCACTGCTAGTGCTGGGCTGTTAATACAGTCCTTAGGGGTATGGCCTGATTGCAGCTTTATGGCCTTATTGTTGTGATCCCCCTTGTGCTTATGTCATGTTTTAATATACAGTACAAGAAATGGGCATTTAGGAGCTATTTCTCAGCAAGAAATCCTAAGGCAAAGCCGTTTACCCATTATAACAAATGCCTTGCTGGGAATTAGAGAAAATAGAATTAGCTCCTGAATTTTCGAATGTATACTTAAACTGAATGTTTTTCTTTTTTTTTTTTTTTTTTTTTTTTGAGACGGAGTCTCGCTCTGTCGCCCAGGCTGGAGTACAGTGGCCGGATCTCAGCTCACTGCAAGCTCCACCTCCCGGGTTTATGCCATTCTCCTGCCTCAGCCTCCTGAGTAGCTGGGACTACAGGCGCCCGCCACCTCGCCCGGCTAGTTTTTTTTTTTTGTATTTTTTAGTAGAGACGGGGTTTCACCGTGCTAGCCAGGATGGTCTCGATCTCCTGACCTCGTGATCCGCCCGTCTCGGCCTCCCAAAGTGCTGGGATTACAGGCTTGAGCCACCGCGCCCGGCCTAAACTGAATGTTTTTCTTAATGACAAAATCAGCTCCTTGAAAATCAGCCCAGGATATAACTATCCAGACTTGAGAGAAAGTGTTTTTTCCTGCTGGTTGGTACAGTACATAGGGGGTAGGATGCAGAAAAGAAGGGAATATTTAAGGCAGTAATTTTCAAACTTTTTTTTTAAATCTAGACCTATGCTGATCACAACATGCTAAATTTGTCTCAAAACTCTTTCATGGATCATGACCCACATAATGAAAAATATCCATGAAAAGGACTCTAGGGATGGTTGGGGACAACTATATCTCTTCCTTAAAATTGAATGTATTTTAGAGTAGATTATAAGGAATATGATGTGGTTGTGCTTTAATTAATCCTCTGGGGGTACACCAAAACAATGTTTGCAATCTAATACAAATTTCATACAACCTCCTAGATAGGTTTCTGAGAAAGTTGAACAAGGCTTTCAAAAGTTAAATACATTGTGGTACCCATAGCATCATATTTATCTGTCACTATTTCCCTTCCAGTTTGAGTGGCTAATTGAATACTAACTACAGTGATCAAATTTGCATTTTCCCTGTCAAATGTGCCACTCTGTGAATAGCTAAATTAACTTAGTCTTCCTGGAATATACCCAAATGTTGAGAACCATCTAGGACCTTTCAGAACTATTTGGTCTGTTAGTTCTGTCTTAAGATAAGAAGAATAAATAAGTCCCTGAAATCAAAGAAAAACTAATTGTAGTACTTCTTTCCAGCTTTAAGTCATCAAAGTTTGACCGTCTCAAGTATGTTCTAATGGGGTTCATTATTTTGTTTGTTCTACATCTGAGATAATTTTACATTTGCATTGTTAATATCCATTTTTCAAAAGTTGTTGACGTGTCTATTTATTTTCAAGAATAGTAACTTATTAGCCTCTCCTTTCAAAGCACAAAAGCTATACATGCCCACCAGAACAAGTCAAACAACACGTTAGTATATCATGGAAGCATTAACTCAATCCCTTCTCCTCTTAAATTTCTGTCTTCCTCCTTAACCAACATTAACAATTTGGTGTTTGTTCTTCAATACCCATCTAAGCTCATGTAAAATACACAAATATTTATAAATGTGGTGAACATTTTCATAAAAATGAGATCACACTATTTACGTTCTCTTCTTAACATTAATTTAAAAAAATCTGTCAGCCAGGCATATTGGCTCTCTCCTGTAATCCCAGCACTTTGGAAGGACAAGGCAGGAGGATCACCTGAGCCCAGGAGTTTGAGACCAACATGGACAACATAGGGAGACCCTCGTCTCTACAAAAACTACAAACTCACACCTGTAGTCCCAGATGCTTGGGAGGTTGAGTTAGGAGGATCGCTTAAGCCTGGGAGGTTGAAGCCACAGTGAGCTGTGATTGGACCATCGAACTCTAGCCTGGATGACAGAGAAACACCCTCAAAAAAAAAAAAAAAAAATTTTTTTTTAACTATATGTCGTGGGTTTCTTCTCCAAGGTCTCCAATATGCCATTCTTTTTCACAGCTGCAAAGTACGGATATATCAGTGTATTTATTTACTCCCCTGTAGATGGGCATTAATGTATTTGTTTAGTTTTTGTTATTATAGTGCTACAATAAATATCTTTGTAAATATATCTTAAAACTAGTAAATCATTAGATAAAAAGAGGTGCTCCTTAGGAGCCAAACAGTGCAGGTGATCTGTGCCAGCACTATAGGTACAATTCACGATGACTCCGTCCGGCCTCCACCACTGGATTAGTTTTTGTTAGCTGAGTCCCTTTACCAAGGAGCCAGGAAGAAGACAGGTTGGGAACATTGATTCAGGTCTTTTTTACCTGGGATATTTCTTTGTCTACTCACCCCTACCTTGGATCTTTGCGCTCTCAGTGTCCTAAATCTCTCTTAGCATTGGGTCTAGGACTTTCTAAAGCAGTTTTCTGACTTCTTTACTTCACCATGGCCGTGATTCTAGGCACATTTCTATAGTTCTCACGCATGAGTTCCAGTTCTGTTGATTTTGGTTCATCTTAATCTACCCAGTGTTACCCTCCATGTTCATTTCCCCTTTGTTTTGCTGTTGCAGTAATGTAGAAAGGTGTCTGTCTTTGGAGTTGGTTATGCCGTTATTCAGAGTGGTGTGGTGTGCTGTAAATCCCTGCACTTAGACCTTTGCTGAGTTATACCAAGTGCATTCAGGGTTATGGTGCTGTTTTAGCTATTTGGGGTTCAAAACACTAAATAAGATGTTCAAGACAAATGTTCTAGGTCACTTTGATTTCATTCATTCTACTAGTACACTGTACTAGCTACTAGGAATAGAATACACTGAGAAAACAGAAATAAAGTTTGTCCTCAGGGAATTTATGTCTGGGTTAAAGAGGGCCTCTGCAAAGAAAAATACAATTTGATAAATGGAATGCTCATGTTATTAGATGGGATTCAGTCATGCACATGATTACACTGATTGGGGGAGAATAGAAGTTTAGTGGTGGTGTGATCCAGAGCCTCATGGGATTTCAAAAAAATCTTTACAGTGACCTTATGTTTATTTGGAAGAATAAACAAATACCTAAAATACTATTTTTAATAAAACAAAGGGGGAGAGATTACACTATGCAACATTAAACATTATAATACTGTCATTTAGAGTAACATAAAAAAGATGTAGCTGTAATTTTTCAGTAGTACTAGGACAAACAATAAATGAAAAGAACAAAGTTGATTTCTAATTCATGTATGCCATGAAATTCCAGATGAATAAAAGGTTTAAAAAATGACCACGTAGAAGAAAACCACACTGAAGAAAATGTCGGTAGCTATGGAATCTGAGTGGTATGGAGGATGTCTTTCTAAACAAAAAGCAGAGAGAGAATCTGTTAAGGGAAAGGTTTATGGAAGCTACGTAAAAATATGAAACATACAGATGTGATAAAATGCTATATAAATTAAAAGAGAAACAGTTCACTGGGAAAGAGTATTTGCAATACATTTGGTAAAAGGTTAATATCTGTTATACACATTAAACTCTAAAAAAATCATCCTGTCAAAATAGGCAAAGAACATAAACAGGCAATTAAAAAACAAATTCATGTGTCCAGTAGATTTACGACAAAAAGTTTATCCTCAAATAATCAAGAAAATGAAGACTATTTTGGAATCAAATTGGCAAAAAAAAAAAAAAAAAGTAAATGATATATCTACACATGTTAGGAGTAAAGTGAAATAGATACAGCTGGGAGAAATATATATTGCAATAGCTTTTGGTAGAAGGCAATTTCACAGTCAGAAGCCTTGGCCAGATAATTCTATTTCCAGGAGTTTGTTCTAAGGTTCTTCATTGTAGCAATATACAACAAGGAAAATTGGTTACACATTCAGTAATTGGCTGTTGGCTAAATTATGGTACACCCAGCACATAGATAATTGTGTTAAGATGGACAGATGGCCATGGGTGGAGTCTTTCTCGTCACCTGGTTTGTTCTGTGTTATGTCAAAGTATATAAAAGGTGGGGAAAGAACATTTCACATTCGCCTCCCCAAAGCCTTTTTAGTCAAACAAGGTTACTTAGAAGAAGAGATGTGCATGGCAGAGTAGAGTTTTCAGCTGTAAAGCTATAGGAAATAGCAACTTGAGGCTGACCAAATATAGTGAGAAGGGAAAATGTAGCTTGTTCTCTAAGCAAAATGAAGTGCTAAAGCAGCTGAATAGAGGTTCTAACCTCCAAAATTTTGCCTAGGTTGTTAAATAACCTTAAAGAGGTGAGAGTTTGATGCCTGAGACCCTTTTTTGAGTTGTTTTGTGTTCAGACAGACAAAAACATTGCTGTCACCTCTGAATGCTGTCTTAAGTGATCCAGTGAGACTTGATCAATATTAAGTCAGGTGCCTGGATTGTGTGAGCTGAATCGTGTCTATTGGGTGTGAACTGTCCATTGGTATGTGTCTCTTTTCTCTTCCACTGCTGGAGTTGGAGAAAAGGATCCTACCTGTTCTCATATAGAATCCTTCTCCTAAATAATAGTTCTTCCCCCCCCCCCCCATAGTACCTGAAGTCAGTCAACATTTGGATAGCTTTCCATTTTACTTTTTCTTGGACAAAACATGGCACTGATGGTTTGCTAAGAACCGTGGGAGATGGATCATGAGGGTGGGAAG
Source organism: Theropithecus gelada (assembly GCF_003255815.1). Taxonomy (NCBI): domain Eukaryota; kingdom Metazoa; phylum Chordata; class Mammalia; order Primates; family Cercopithecidae; genus Theropithecus; species Theropithecus gelada. Next base: position 109,420,499 of record NC_037673.1, on the reverse strand, counting down.
GGAGAGCCTTCCTTATGTAGGGGCTCATGTAATAGGGTCAGTTACTGATGAGTTCCAGGACTTGTTGGTGTGACAAGCAGATATCACTGAAGGTCTTTGTAGCTAGAAACCTCACAGATTCTGGAGAATTCCCTTGCCACAGCTGCTTCTGTTCTTGGAGACTGCACAGTAACCACCTATGAAATGATACAGGCCACGGAGCCACCAGTTAGGTTTTCTGGGTTAAAGAGGTTTCTGCTTTCCAGGGCCAGGTGTGGTGGTTCATGCCCGTAATCTCAGCATTTCAGGAGGCCAAGATGGGCTGATCACTTGAGGCCAGAAGTTCAAGACCAGCCTGGGCAACATGATGAAACCCTGTCTCTATTAAAAATACAAAAATGAGTCGGGTGTAGTAGCGCTTGCGCTATTTGGGAAGCTGAGGCACCAGAATTGCTTGAACCCAGGAGGCAGAGGTTGCAGTGAGCCGAGTCGTGGCACTGCATTCTAGCCTAGGCAACAGAAGGACACTCTGTCTCAAATATTAAAAAATAAATGAGAGGGTTTCACCTTCTGCTTGTCTCTGCATTTTTGCCCTTGTTAGGTGATTGCCAGACTGAAGCTTAATACATTTTGGGGCAGAGATGCAAGCTCATTGGTACCCAAGTGATGAAACAGCTCTATTTTCTATGCTTCCTCCTTTAGTCTTTAGGTTCAAGAGAATGGCTGCCTGTCTGATGGGAAATTATCTTGCACCATGCTGTGATAATGCTCTGCTAAACTTGACTCGGGAGCTTCCTTGTGGATGTAGGCAGTTGTGATCAGAAGTTTTGTGCGGAGGGCAGATACCTGAGTGAACTGCCAGGACATGGTCAAATGCCTTTGACAAACAGAAATGATTCAGGAGAGCCACTGAAGCCAAAACTCTGGGGACACACATACTTGGTACTTCCACAGAGTCTCAGTTCAGGATGCAGAACGCCCTGTGTGGGAGCCAAACACCCACTCTTTAGCTTAAAGGTATTGCCAGCCATTGGTCAATATTGGGATCTGTCAGATTTCAAGTCTTGTCTTTAGAGATAAGTAGTCCTAAGGGCTCTTTTCTGGGAGCAGAGCATATGAGTTGCTTGCTTATACTATAACTACTGACCCCATCACGAAGAGTCTATAACTTCTTGCCAAATTTTATAAACAGAGGCAAACATAATAAAGTATGTTAGAGATGAATTTTAAGGACACCAGTAAGGAGAGTTACATATAAAAGTCAGTAAATAACACCTTGAACTGTAACACTTTTGTAGTGCTTTTAACAAACAACATTTATAAGAATGCCCCCAGACCCCAATGCCCTCAGACCCCTAGGAAGTGGGTAAATATTAGCTTCCCCCAAGCAGAGAGGGACATGGGTGGGTGTGCATAGCAGAGGCTGGGTACTGTGGTACTTTAATGGCAGGCAAGGCACAGAAATAAAAAGCAGCCAAGCTTCCCGCCATTCATGCAGTTGTGGTTTTATCAGAAAATTTTGGAAATGTCCCTTCTTGCCTAAGAAGGTAGGAATGTGGTATATTGCCTATTTCTACAAGGAAAGGATGATTCTGCCATGGATTAGAAGTAAAGTCCATTGAAGAAAAGGACAAAAAAGTGAAAGGAGTAAAGGGACCAGTTAACACCCTATGGCTCCATCTGTCCTTGTTTAAAAGAAGTAGGTGCTGTAAAGAAGAAAAAAGAAATTTAGATTAAGACACTACCATCAATGGTCAAGCTGCTTTCTGTGAAGACCAGACCTGCCCATGACTTTGTGCTTAAAAACACTCATTTGTGCATCTTACTAAAAATCCCTAAGAATTTTGCACTGGAGCTTGGATGTGTAGGGTATATCCATCTAATTCTATCATAGCAGCTGTAGCTGAGGTATCATGTACTTTCCATCCCCAGAAGGAAGCACTTTATTTAAGCCATATGAAATAGAGCAGTGCATAAAAGCTGGAGTAGAATAGAAATGTTATCATTTATGCCGATCTCCCAAACAGTGCACTTTGCTGGCCAGTCTTTAAATTGCCTCTTGCTGCCTGAATAGCTACTATTAAAGAAATGAAGCATTTTGTTTTCTCGACAGCCCTCTGATTGTTGCCTACAAACACATGCAGAGTGCCTGGTTGCAGAGCTTTCTGTTTTTCTCCCAGGTCATCCCACAGCAGTTCAAAAAGTGACTGCTCATGGGGAAGAGGTCAAGTCAATGCATTTTAAGAAACCTACCCTTGTGTCTCCCCATGGCCAGAATGTGACACATACAGAGCTTCTGAATTTGTACATTAACCCCCTTGACACCACACCTGAGCAGTTTGACTGGGTCTTAATGAGAGAACACTTTTTCAAGAACAATCTCTACTTGTTTCTCAGTCCACACCTCGTCTCCACCCAATTATCTAAACATCAGCATTCCTTGGTGTGCTTGGCCTTCCTTGGTGTGCTTGGCCATGCTGGTTATAGGGTGTGGGGTGCATTACAGGAGACTATGCAAGATTAAGGCTTTGACACATTTGGGTGCAGAAATGGTCCTGCAGAGGGAAGTCTTTCAAACAGACTTTTAAAAACCTATAATGTTAATTTGCTTATCTTTATTTTCCTTTCTCCTTCCGGGTTTCTTGACTTCCTTTAGAATTAATGGCTATCTCCATCTGTACAGCCTATCCATTCTATTTCCCTCTTCCCCGTACTCTTTGGATTATTTTCCCCTTTTTCTCCTCCCATCTTACCCATAAAACAGCAAGAGCAATGCAAATCAGTGTCCCTTCTTTCTCTCTTCCTATGACAGAGGGCAGGGAGTCTAGTATGGTGGGAGTTTCAAGATTTCTTTAAGGGAGACATTCAGGCTGCTCTGGGGCTAGGAATTGGTGATGGAGAGGCACAGAGGGCTTTTCTTAAAGCTGTTTGCTTAGCTAACACAATCTTTACATCCACTGATTGTGCCTGTGGGATGCCTGCAAGAGAGTTGGTGGATATCATGGGGGCTGATGCCTGCGTAAGCTATTGCTTGCTACTAGTCAAGCCTGAATTTAGAGGGTCTTTGCTTTATAGACTTTAGGGGTAAAATAGAATTAGCCTTGTGGACTAGTCTGTTACCCTTGCCCCGTTCTCTGCTGCCTGCCTCAGATCTCTTGCCCCTGTTTTCCCCCCAACCCCACCCACTAGGAGGGCTTAATTAAAAAAACAGACATGGCAAAAAAGCATAGTTGCTATGGCCTGCACCCACTATTCAAACTTCGAGATTCAGAATTCTGTAAACCACAAGGGTTTTGTGCCTGTGGTATATTCTGGAATTTGAACTCGCCATGGAAAGAGCCTGCTTTGTATTATTCTTTCATAGCAGAGATTTATCCTTTTGTATACTCTAATAATGTATTTCTATGGAAATCATTTAGCTTATGCAGCACAGCTAATCTTTTCTTAGTCAAGTTTTTAATAAAAAGTACGTGAAAATCTCTCTCCATAAATGTAATGGGGGAAAGAAATGCAAGTATATTTTTTCAGAAGGTTTCAAAGAAATGAATCATGTTAAAGCACTAGTCTGAATGGATATGAAGGTACTCTTAACATCTGGCATTTATCTGGAAAAGGGCACATTTTCATCAGAACTTTAATATTCCACATGTAAGTTATGAATTCTTTATGGCTCTCTAGTTGCCATGTTTCCACAAGCATGTACAGTGTATATAAAGCTCCAAATAGGCTTGTTGTGGCATGCCCCTGGTTTAATATTGCACTAAGTATATAAGAAAATCCAGCATAACTTTGTTGTTTTATAAGGATACTCAAAGGCTGTGTGTTTCCCTAGGAAATGATTTGCTATGTTTGTACTTTTTCTTCACGGTCATAAAATTGTTGCCTCCCAAAATGTGATATCTGAAATGAGGTAGGTTCAGTTGTTAATGTTTAAAATCCTGAGACTGCAGGCAATTTTTGAGTAATTTTGGTTTCTTTTAAGAATGGTTATTGACTGGATGTGGTGGGTCATGCCTGTAATCCCAGCACTTTGAGAGGTTGTGGTAGGAGGATTGCTTAAGCCTGGGAGTTCAGGACCAGTCTGGGCAACATAGCAAGACCTTAACTCAACAAAAAGTTAGTTGGGCATGGTGGCGCACACCTGTACTCCCTGCTACTTGGGAAGCTGAGGTGGGAGAATTACTTGAGCCTGTAAGGTCAAGGCTGTAGTGAGCCTTGATGACGCCACTGCACTCCAGCCTGGGTGACAGAGAAGACCCTGTCTCAGAAATAAAATAAAGATGGTTATTGAAAGGGGAAGGTAGTTTTTGCAGGTCATGTTTCTCTGCTCCAGAAAAAAATCGTTTTGAAAGTCTAAAGAGTTTAAATCTGTTGAAGTTAAAATTTAAAGTGGTGATTCTCTTTCCCTTTTTCACTCTAGCCTGTTATTTTGGGGATGAGGAAGCTGTTTTCTTTATGTATCAATCACTTTAAATAAATTTCCAGTTCTATTTAAGTCACTTTTCTAGGTAACCCTCTGCCCTGCAGGTGTGTAAATGCCATAGCGCTCAGGCTGAAGCACATCAGGGAATGAAGTGTGCAAATTTCACACTTCTGTAAATGTTGCTCTGTGTTATGAGTCACAATTGCCAGGATTTAAGAAAATAAAAAGCTAGCTTTGAGGTTCCTGTGCTTCCTTTGGAATAACCACTGTTTTTCTTTGCCACATGAAAAGAAATGCGTTCCATAATTGTTCTGTGTGTGTTGACTCACCTTTTTTGCCCCAGCGCATCTATTGGTGTAAAATGAGAGAATCATCAGACTGGAATGAATCTCAAGAGGCTGCCGACCAAACTCCCAGGCAGGGCTGCACCCACATTATCCCAGAGAGATGAGACTCGCCCCTGACTGGAAAGGTTTTCCAGGAGAGTAATTCCACAGCCGTCGCTGTACCTTGTAAGACATAACAAGCTTCACTGTCAGGACAGACATTTAGAGCAAGCCTGAATCCCTCATGCTGAAATGTAAACCCATTATCTCTTGCTGCATACCCTGGTGTGAGTCCCTGCAGTCTAAGAGTTCATCACATGCTTGGCAGCTAGTGCCAATTTGCCTCCGTCCTCCTCACCTCTGAGCTAAATCATCCCATTTCAAATTTGTGATACTTTTCTAAGAGCCCAAAACTAAGCTTTGTTTTTTTTTGTTTTTGTTTTTAAATAGATGCTGCCCTGTATTGAGGGTAATGGGAAGACTCACAGAGTCTTCAGATCTTAGAGTCCTGTTTATCCATCTCAGAGTGATGCTTGCATGTAAACTGTATTATCACCCATGCTGTTCCAAGATTAGCATTTCAGAATTTTGACCCCACAGGGTAGCTCATGCAGGACTCTTAGGACACTCTATCTGAATATTAGGCAAAAGCTTACTCAACATTTTTTCCACCGCTGTACTTGGTCCCATGCCTAATGATGGTCAGTGTAAACTTCTTTAGCAGTGAGGCTTAGCTTTAAGAGTTTGGGTAAATTTTAGTTTTTGTACTGTTAAAATGGCAGTATTTCTAGTCACTGCCAGACTTAGACTTTCTTTTGATATTTTTATCTAGGTTGGAAATGTGTCGTTCCTAAACAGCCTAGGAGTCTGTCATAGTTTCTTTGCTCACTGCTTTTCTGCGTTCAGGAAACAAAATAAGGCAGCTTTAGGGAATTTTTCTGTTTGCATCCTAGTGCTGTGTCTACAAGGAGGTGGAGAAATGGTAGACATGACAAGAAAATCAAGGATTAGATGTCACTTCTTTTGCTGTGGCATGTTTGAAGTAGTGATTAGGCTGGGCTTCATGAGCTTGGGAAAATATGCAGCCCTCACTCCCCGCCTGCTCCCCCTCCCCCTTAATAAGCACAGGAGAAATTTAGTTTGTAAATGAATGTATGTGATGGGGGCAGAAAGCAATGTCATTGCCAAAAATGTATGACGAAAGAAGCCTTACCTCTAGGAAGTTGTGTGCTATTTGTGATTACCCAAAAGCTCCCTACCTCCCTCAGCAACCAAGCTGTTTCTATTACCATTGGGTCTGGAACCTAATATGGATTCATTGGGCAGTTACAGGTTGGAAGACGGTGCTCTTGAGTTAGGAGCCCCTACCATTTAGAGAAAGTCAGAAACAACCAATAAACGTAAATCCCAAAGAACCATTTCTTTCATTAGCCCATCACAGTGGCCTCCTCTTTATTCTTCCTGCTGCTTTCTCTTTCAAGGGTGTCACAGAGCCCCTGTAATGGCAGAAGGGTAGAGGTGAGTGCCAATGTAGGAGACCTTGCATTGTCCTTAGCTATCCCATCTGCAGTAATGCCACTACCCCTGCCATACTTTATTAATTTCAGAATTAGCCCATGAAATTAAGGGGACAAAAAAGGAATAAGTCAGTTTGTAAGAGAACTGGCAAGACAATATGTGATAAAATGTTGGTGTTTCTTGTAGATAGGAGGAAGAAACAGGGAGGCTTTTTATATTAAGATAATGCTGAGTTGTTCCATACCTGTCCGAATTACTAGTATGTTGTGGTTTCTCGAGACAAAGTGGGAGGACAGGCTGCTTTTGAGGGAGAAGCAGCTCCTTATAGGAAAAGAGCTGGAATGCTGTCAAGCTAGACTCAAACCACCAGGTTTCGTTCTGGTCTGTGGTTGACTTGCATTGTGTTGTAGCTTTTATCTGCAGTTCTGACATCTTTGATTTGGCAAAGAATTGCAAAACACTCACAAGCCCTGGCCAGGCTAGTGCTGGCAGATGGGGTGGGGTGCAGGAGAGGCACCAGCTTTGGTAGGTTCATGACTTACTTGCAGGAACAAGGTCTTTTGGGGTAGAACAATGCCTTTTTGGCTACAGAGTTCAGGCTGCCCTTCACCTATACAGGGGAGCTTCTTCTCCCTCTGGTGCCAGGCACTGTCAGAGCAAGCATGGGGATCCCACTGAAACTCCCTCTGGTACCAATGGCCTTTCCAATTTGAGCAGCACTGCTATAAACCATCTGGTGCTGAGCACCATCCAAGTCTGCAGTCTTGAGCCCTCAGGCTCTCTCCTTTAGCCCACACCAGATATGTGATCTCAAAATGTGTGACCCTGGATACCCATCGTAAATGTGACAGCTCAGTCTGTAAGTTTGTGGTTTCAAGTACTAGAAAACTGACTGTGCCTCAGTTTCGTAAATGAGGTCATTGTAGCACCTATCTCAGTTTACTGTGAGAATTCTATGAAAACTCTTGTAAAGTGATTGGCCCGTAAGAATGTGTTAGGCAGAATTCATCTGGAGTACTGTGCTTGGTCCTGCCTACTGTTTACCAAAAGGAAAATTGACATCCTAGGGGCCCTTGGGTGATCAAGGATTGTTCTGGAGGTTTGATGATTTAGGAGGGATCTTACTGATAGAGTGAATTACTTGGAGAGTTTGGAGTATAGAAGAGAGTTAATTTTATCCTACTTATGGAACTAGACCAATGGGACAAGTTACAAGGAGGCAATTTCAGAGTTGCTATGTAAGGTAAAATTTGCAAATGCCAGTAGCTATCCAACAGTGAGCAGGCTTGGCTGTCTGAGGAGTTGCCGAGCTTTTTATCACATAGACGTAGTGACCACCTGCAGGCAACACTGTAGGCAGGATTCTGGCACTGGCTAGACTATTGGGTAAGAGGACAGTTAATGATCTTTCCAACCCCTAGATTTGGAAAATCCTTGGTTTATCTCTCTGAATACACTGGGAGCTTGTTGAGAGCAAGGAGTACCTATTTGTATTCTTCATAAGACTTTGTAAATAGGGTCAAGAAAACACTTAAAAATTGTATAATACCAATATGTGTTTATTATAGAAAAAATACAATAAACCTAAGGAATAAAACCATTTGTAATCACACTACACAGAGATTACCTGGGGATGCTGTTAACATTTTGGTACATGTATTTTTGGACTTCTTTCTAGTTAGATATTGTGGCCAAAAACAGTACTATATTAAAAATTGTTTTGCATAAACTATCTTAAGTGTTACACGTACAGAAATGTCTAACAGGTATTTACAGGTGATATCATCTCATAGTGGTGGTGGGAAGAGGTAAGGATAATGTTCTTTTATCTGTATTTTCTAATTTGCTAACTTTACCCATTCAGCAAATACTGCATGAAATTCTACCATGTGCCAGGCACAGTTCATCTTGCTCATGAGCTATTTCCCCAGCCTCTTGACATCCCTGCCTTCTTGGAACTCATAATTTTATGGAGGCAGTGAGTCAACAACAACAAAAAATGTTAGGATATGATGTCAGGTCATAGTAAGGATTATGAAAAAAAGGAAGAAAGAGAAAGTGGATGGGGGAGAATGGGTGGTCTGTGGGGGACAATTGGAAACCAACATGAAAGAGCTTAGGAAATGAGTCATACATGTGGGAAATAATGATTGCTAAGTTAATTATATATTTCTCTGTTTTGGCGACAACTTAGTATTCTATGCCTGCCACACAATTTATTCAAAAACTTATTATTTTTGATTTTCTATCATGAATAGATGACCTTTGTCATCTGTGTGCGTCCTTGCTTACAGTAACTTCTTTGGTCCTCTCTTTTGTACTGTTGAGCTGCATGTTTATGGAAATTGATTTTGGGGTCATTATGTATGTCCCACTTGGTTCTCGACTGTCTCTTACCTGAATGATGCAAGGACACAGAAGGTGGAGGGTGCAAAGTGGGCATGAGGCTACTCCAGTTTCCAGGCTGTTTAGGGTGAATGTGTTTGCCGGCTTACCTCCTGGCCCAGCCTGGGTGCAGGGAGCAGCTGATTCAATTACACATGTTGAAAGGCAGAGTCTAGATTACTCTGATTAATGTGATCTAGGCTCCATTGTGTTGAATTGTTCTGATTGCTTAATCAGGACTTGTGAAAAAGAGATAGGAGAGTAACGTACCACTGTTTTCAAAGCCTGATTTTATTTCGACACTTTTTAGCGGGCAGAAATGGTGGCATATGATAATTGTGGTCAGTAAGGTGGCAGTGGACCAAGGCACAGTGGCTCTAGCTTGTAATCCCAGTACTTTGGGAGGCTGAGGTGGGTGAATCACTTGAGCCCAGGAGTTTGAGACCAGCCCGGGCAACATGGTGATACCCCATCTCTACAATAACAACAACAAAATTTGTTGGACGTGGTGGTGCCCGACTATGGTCCCAACTACTGGAGAGGCTGAGGCGGGAAGATGACTTGAGCCTGGGAAGTCAAGGCTGCAGTGAGTCGTGTTCTTGCCAGTGCATTCTAACCTGAGTGACAGAGTGAGACCGTGCCTCAGAGAAGAAAAAAAAAAAGATTGCAATGATCCTTGTGGCTAACACTCTGCCAGCTGACGTTGTGGTTAAGTGATTTGCCTGAAATATTTCATCTAATCATCTCAACTAGAATGAGTGGGTGTTGTTCCTATTTTAAAGATGAGTAGACTGAGGCTTAGAAAAGTTGAATGAGTTACCCAAGGCTGAACTAATACTCAAGTCCAGGGTATTTTGTTTTTGCATTTTGACAAAGCCTATGTCCTCAACCATGAAACTGTGTTTCTATGTTGTTTTCTTTCTACCTAATCTTTCTCATTTTCTTCATTTTCTGGGAACGAAGTGATCTGAGTTGGGACTACTGTTGGCTGGGTTAGAGTGATTTGGAAAGGAAAGAAGATTCAGACCTAAAAGCCTTTCCTTCTTTCTATCTAAACACATTGTTCTCTGAAGCAGTCAGCAGGGCCCCATCAGAGAGGGAACACGAAGCAGATTTGAAATGTGTCTGCTCTGTCCTCTCCTGGTGCTTTGGATTAGATGTGCCAGCAAGCGGTAAATGGCCCATCCGTCAGCAGCCCTGTGGTGAGGCAAGACAAGCCACGGCCTGCCTAGGCCTTCTCTGAAATGGAGCATGCCGTGGCATCAAGCATTTTAAAACTGATTTTCTTTAAATGAAATAATGCATATTAAAGTATCTTTTAAAAGATGGGAATGCATTTAAAAATGATTGTATTGAATACCTAAATAGCTGACATCTTGGCTAACTCTTATACTTTAAAAGTCTGGAAGCATGTGCCTTGAGTTTTATATATACTCTGTATGTGTATATGTTGGTAATTGTATGTATATGTGTGTATGGGTATATGTAGACACACACACACACACACATACACGTAAATCTAAACCTCCATTTGCTTTCCCAATCAAAAAGTATTGTCCTTAATCCATTAAAATCTAGGGTCTCTTCAAAGCACTTCAACCATTGCTGTAAAAATACTTTGGCCTTTCCTGATCTGTGGAGTTGATTGACTGTTTCACCATTAAAGGTACTTGGTTTCTCTAGAACAGAGAATTCAATACTTGCTAAATTGGATCAATATAAAAATTTATGAACAATGCAGACCTTGTCAGAAAACCCTTTTATTCATGTTCATAGAATTCTCTGTGGGAGTTTCCGCCTGGGGGATCAGATCAGTATTTAGCATGCACTGAAATATTCATGTCCTCTGATTAGCTGGATTTAATTGTTACATCTTCATCTCCTTCATGATGTGTCATTAGGATGCAACCCACCTTGAAATTTAAGTTGGTGCAGCCAGCTTAGTGCAGTGTCTTTATTTTGTCTGTGTTTCTTTCCAAAAACCCTTGTATAACCACATAATTTTCGTTTCCCTTGAAAATGAATATTACTACAAGTTAGGATTTTTTAGTGGAAAATACTAACTTATTTTTAATAGCTACTATTGTCTTACAATATTTGTATAGGAAATTTTTACAAGGTATATAAAATATTCTTCTGTTTAGATTTTTAGTTTTTAAAGATCCCAACAGTTGAAGGTAATAACCTTTCCTTCTCTGTACTCTTTAAGCAGCAAAGTTAGGTGTTTGTAAGGGCTTTTTTACCTCTACTACAATTAAGTCCTCTTTAACTTTCCCACATAGAATGTGGAAATAACTGGAGATTGATTTTTCACTGATTCCTTCCTGGGTCTGATACCAGCTGAATGGTCTTCTGTTTCTCAAAATGTTTAAAGTTTTAAAGAATGAATACCTCTCTATCCCCCATGCTAATTGTGCTAATTCTGCTTTCCTCTCTTAACAGAATATCCCTCTGAGATCTTTTCTTCTCAACAGTTTCATGGGTATTTGCAAGGATCTCAGAAGTGCTATGATACTCTGTTGCAAAGCATGGGACATGGTGGTTATGAACAAGACCCTGGGGTTAGAAAGACCTGGGCTTTCATTCTGGCTCTGTTACTTACTAGCTTGACAAGTTACTTAACCTCTAAGTCTCAATTCCTACCTCGTTAAATTGGAGATAACAGCAGTACCCATCTCATAAAGCTATGTGAAGAATAGTTGAGAAAATGCATGTTATGTGCTGAGTATAGCAATCTAGCACATAGCAAGCAGTTGTGTTAGCCAGTAAAAACTATAATGGGACTTATTTTCAGAGGAGCATATGTTTACAGATGGGATGGGATTGAGGGTCATCTTCAAAGCTGATTGTCAGTCTCAGACACCTCCCTGCCTTGGGAGCCATTTCCTAACCATTTATTTGAGGAAGGGGGAGGTGTGGCTTTAAGTGGGTCCTGGGGACCAGTATGACAGCTTTCACAGTGAGTACCTGGGCCAGCTTTGTGATCTGGCGCTATTCTCTATATCAGCCATCTTGGGTAGGGTTAATCTTTCTCATATAAATGGTCTCCCAGTGCTGCCGTATTGAAGGAGCCTTTGAATGCTGTTTTGAGCAACTCAATTTCGGCTGAGGTTTAAGAAATAATTCAGGGGTCACTGACCTCTCAATGAAATTGTCAGCTAAAATGAAAGATGAAAAGCTGCTGCTTTCTTAGTTGATCTAGGGCACACACAAGTGATTTGCATTCAGTGAGACATCTTGTAGATTATATTTAATGAGTTTTAACTTTCAAGACTATGAGCAGCATTTCTTGAAATATTACATAGCAGGTGTCCCTAGCTGGAATTCCAGCAGTAAAGAGGAATGTTGCAGTCCTAGAAGTCACCAAACAGCCCTGGTGGTGTCCATCTAGCAGGGAACACCACTCTTCTGCCAGGCATTTTGTTCTTTATCCAAATTAGAACACCTGGGTGTGGAGTCTTGGCGGGGAAGCTGAATGAGGCTGCTTTTTCATGTGCAGATGTTTCTTGCTGTCTCCAAGGATAGCTGGGACATACACATATTATTGACTACCCACAAGCTCTTGGATTGCCATTGGGAGAGAGGTAGCCTCTGGACAGGGAACCAGGAAATCAAATTTGATGAACCTTGAATCTCTCTGAGTCTTAGTTTCATTTCTCGACAATAAAGGAATTGGACTAGATGTTCTCAAATTCCCTTGCCAGTGGGAAGACGATGTGTGATTATGAGAACTCATTCCATTTTTAGGGAAAATATCTTGGCTGAACAGTTCTGTATAGAGTGAAGCTTCCTTAAGTGTTTGAGCTGCAGGAGATTCTTTCTGGGACCAGTGGGCAAATAAAATAGGCAAAGCCCATAGTGCAGAACTCAGGTGCCTGGACAGGTGAACATGTCAGACATGCACGCTTACAAGTTTAAAACCAGAAGAATCTTAGAGATAATCCGATACAAACCCTTCTACAGAGGATGAAAAAGCACAGAAAGGACAAAGAGAATCACCCAAATTTATACCAAGCTGATCCCCAAGCTTCATCACAACATTGGAGGACTTGCCCTGCCACTCCCCTGCTCCCACCGAAAATCACATGGGTGCTACCATCATGAAAACCTCGACCCTGCTTCTCCCATGTCTCCAGCCCTGCCTGTGCACAGACCTCACTTCTGTCCCACATCCACGCCCCCGCCCCCCCCCACCCACACACACATACATGGACACAAGCAGGTTTACGCATCCCTCGGGCTAGGGAGAGCATGGCATGTTGAGTTGGAGGTGCCAGCGATGCGCGTAGTAGAGAAGATTTGAGCATAGAGTCCTCGTGTGTTATCATCTCAGGTACTATTAGGTTGGTGCAAAAGTAATTGCGGTTTTTGCCATTGCAATTACTTTTGCACCAACCTAGTATTTATTAGTTTTCTTCACTTGGGCTGATTCTCTACCTCTCTTCTGTGCCTTGGTTTCCTTGTTTGCCAGAAGGAGGTAATAACATCTGTCTCACAGCATTGTGGTGATGGTTGCATAATATACGGCATGTAATGTGCCTAGCCAAAGCCCCTGATGTCCGTAAGTATTCAGCAAACAGTAACTATTAATATTATTACTTTCATGATTACTGCCCGGTAGCCTGGAATTCTCAAGAATATTCCCAGATTTTGGCATTGGGATTTGACAGTGCCTTTCCTCTGCAGCCGATGGAACAGGTAAAGTGCATGAAGCATGCAGTATGGAACCTGCCAAAAATATGTGTTCAGTGAAATTGAGTTCTCATTTCTTCTCCTTTGATGAAGAGGTCACTGGATGAGAGAAGTTGGCACTACCCACTGTCATCACTAAAACATAAGCAAAAATTGTGCATACTTTGTATCTGGAAAGCAAGTGGCTCATCCAGAAAGACAGAATAGTACAGTAGTCCCCCTGTACCCATGGTGTCAGTTACTTGCAGTCAACTGCAGTCTGAAAATATTAAGTGGAAAATTCCAAAAATAAACAATTGGCAGGTTTGAAGTTGCGTGCTGTCATGAGTAGCCTGATGCATTTGCGTGTTGGGCTGCTTTGTTCGACCTGGGGAAGGGCTCCGTCCTTTGTCCAGCAGATCTGCACTGTTTGTGCTCGCCACTCATTGGCCAGCTGGGTAATCACATTAAATGCCATGGCATCACAGTGCTTGTATTCAAGTCATCCTTATTTTACATCATAATGGCCCGAAGCATAAAAGTAGCAATGCTGGCATATTGTTAATCATTGGTCTGTTCTATTATTGTGAATCTCTGACTATGAATTAAACTTTATCATAGCTTTGTATGTATAGGAAAACACATAGTGTATATAGAGTTCAGTACTGACTGAGGTTTCAGGTGTCCACTGCAGGTCTTGGAGCAGATCTCCCTCCATTAAGTGAGGGGACCACTGTAACTCCTGTCATTACTCAGTGGGAAGGCAATAGAGGCACGCTGGCAGTGAGTGTTAAACGAGCACCTCAAGTAGCCAGACCAAGTTAGGAGAAAGAGAGGACAAGCACAGTTTACCCCAGATGAACTCACTTCCCAACGAAGCCGGGAAAACTGGCCCAGCCCTCAGCACCATGAGGTGCCTCAGCAGCGCTGTATGTAGATAGGGCCTGTGGGGATGAACTCATTCCTCTGCTTCAGCTGTGGCTGCAGAAGCCTTTGGGCCCTTTGAAGACAGTGCCGTTCAAAGCGCAGACTGAAGTCCCAGAAAGATGAATCTAGGCTCCCCACCATTTTATTCAAATCCTGTATTCCTTTTACCAACTGTGTTTCATGGGAAAAACAGTTGCCCCTCAGCAAATCGAGAAGCACAGCTTGCCCTTAGGCCACAGAGTCCTGGCGTGATGAAGGTCAGGGGAGATGGTGCCTGGAGAGTGCCGTGTGCACTGGGTAGTGCAGGCTTGTCTGCTGTGTTTATTGCCAGGGGTAGCAAAATGCAGACGCACCTAATAACCAGAAATACACAGTGACACTCCTGGAGGGGCTCTCATCAGAGTCAGTGGACTGCAGAGTTCAAGGACACCTTATGAAGTGTGAAGCTTTTGTCACACAGCAGATATGTAACGGAGTAGACATCTCTCCGCTTAGCAGAGAAGAAACCCCTGGGAGAGCCTGTCATGAGGGCACTGCTCACTTCTCACCTGGGCCCGGCCGGGCCAGACACCTTTCCTCTCAGAGGCTAAGAGGGCTTGTCCTTACAGTCAGTTGAACAGTGAAATTATTTTACTCAAGTTATGTTTTGTCCAAAAATAACCATTTTGACAGCTAGCTTGCAGCCAAATGTCCAGGTGGTTTAGTTTCGTTTGGATACACACGGTAAAATGAATGTGAAGCAGGGCTCAAAACAGCCTAGGGAATTAGGGCATTTTATCTCCAGAAATGTGAGGAATGTATGGATCTATATCCTTCATGCACTAGATCCAGATTTGTATACGAAGTGCCAGGGTCCTATCCAACCTCATTTAGGCCTCATGTTAAAATTTCACAGAGAACTAAGAGCCCTGGCTGTCAGCTCCTTAAGCCTTAGGATTTCAGCAGAATCTGGCAACGCAGCTATTGGCTTCTTAGTCCTGTGCTATCCACCAGGCGATATGCTTCTCCAGGACAGGACTGTTTTCCTAGTCTGAGTGTCCCTAGCACCTCTGATGGGGCTTGGTTTGCCTGAGAAGGTTGTTGACTTCAAACAAACCCGTTTGTTGAGTGCTTACCTGGTTCCAATCACCATGCGAGTAGCTTTCTGGATGCCATCATTTGTCTTGACACAGTCCTACAACAAAAGGGATTAAATTGTGCAAGGACAGTCCACCAACAAGTGGTATAGCTCAGATTTGAACCCAGGTTCATCTGATTCTGTGAATTAGGATAAGATCAGCTTCATTTGGCAGAAACTCTCAACTTACAGCACTTTGTACAACAGAGGTTTGTTTCTTGCAGCTCTGGAACAGAAGTCTGGGGTTAGGCAGTCCAAAGCTGGTAGGGTGGCTCCACAAAGTTGCTAGGGACTCAGGCACCTTTCTGCTCCCTAGAATCTCAGCTTTGTAGCACAGGATGGCTGCTATAGCTCCATCCATCACATAAGATAGGAAACAGCAAGGATGGACGAAAGGAAAAAGGGTGTGGCCTCTCAAAAAGATTTTCCCATATCTCTCGCACAGTATTTCTGCTTACATCGCGCTGGCCAGAACTTTGTCACATGGCTATACCTAGCTCCAACTGCACTGAAGGATGGGAACTGGGATGTTTTAGCTGAGCAGCAATATGGCCAGCTAAAAATCAGCATCTGACTCCTGAGGATGAAGAGAAATATGTGTTGAGGAAGACACTAGCACAGACTCCAAACAGGATGTATTTTCTTTCTCTTTGGTTCATGGAACATTTTCTTTTCATCATACTTCATAGTTCATATTTCTGAATCTCTCACTCAAGTTAGAGGCCATTTGAGAAACCAGAATGTGATTAAAGGGATCCCAAAAATGGGCATAAATATAATTTCCCATTTATACATACTTGACAATTTTGGTTGCTTTAGTACATTTATCTTTCCAAGATTTAAACCTGCTGTCAGTCCTTTTAAAAATTACCCGGAGGCACTCTTATACACTGTTGGTGGGAATGTAAATTAGGACAACCATTATGGAAAACAGTGTGGAGGTTCCTAAAAAAAACCCTAAAAATAGAACTACCATATGATCCAATTCCACTACTTGGGTATTTGTTCAAAGGAAAGAAAATCAGCTTATTACAGGAACACCTGTATCCGCATGTTTATTGCAGCACAGTTTACAATAGCCAAGATACGGAGTCGGCCTAAGTGCGCATCATCAGATGAATGGATATAGAGAGTGTGGTACATGTGCACAGTGGAATATTATTCAGCCATAATAAAGAATGAAATCCTGTCATTTGCAGCAATGTAGACAGAACTGGAGGTCATTAAGTGAAATAAGCCAGGCACAGAAAGACAAATATCACATGTTCTTACTCAGGTGGGTGCTAAAAAAGTTGATCTCACAGAGATAGAGAATAGAATGATAGGTACCAGAGGTGGGGAAGAACGTGAGGATAATGGGGGAGGGATGAAGAGAGAGGTTGGTTAATGGGTACAAACATGCTGTTAGAAGAAATAACTCTGGGTGTTTGGTAGCACAGTAGGGTGACTATAGCTGGCAATAATGTCTATTTCAGAACAGCTAGAAGAAATTTGAAATGTTCCTAGCACAAAGAAATGAAAAATGTTTGTGGTGATGATTATTTTAAATATCCTGATTTGATCATTACACATTGTATGCATGCATCAAAATATCACATGTACCCCATAAATATATGTAAATATTATATTTCAGTAAAAAAGTTTTAACTGCCTAGAAGGACCTCTAAACTAAGTTTTTCGTGCTTGCCGACACACAACTACACAAATTCCCTCGTGTAGCATCACTCACAAACACTCTAGGTTTTGAGTTTCAGGGATGCCACCAACTCTGCCAGAGAGTGGTGAAACCCCAAAAGAAGGGAGGTTATGGCAGCTTTTGATGACTTGAGTTGGTGATGCAGTGGGACAGGGAGTGCCACTGAAGTCAAATGCACAGAGATTGAGTGTCCAGCACTCAAACTTGTGGTGGGAAGTCCACTCTTCTCCTCTCCTCTCCTACTCAGTCCAGGAGGTCAGGGAGTGGTCTGTCAGCCGATTCTAGGCGGTGTGGCTTATGGCTGGTTGGTGACTTCTCCCACTCCATCTTCTGCTCTCTCTAGTTGTAGCCTCTGCCGAGGAATTGTCAGTAACAGTAAGAGACATGTTTTCTTCTACCTCATTGTTACAGTTTTTCCTTCTATCAGAAGAGCTGGTGGACAGACAGACTGCAGCAAGGAAGCAAAATAACCCCGTACAATGTTTACGCTACAGCCTGCATGTCCAGAAAACAGTCACTTTATTTTGTCTTGTCTTTAATACAAACATAACTTCTTTTAGGAAAAAATGCTCATTAAACAAAAAGTACCCAAACAAAAAACAGCTTAAAACCACCCAAAGCCCATCACTAAAATGTGAGAATGCTCTTTCTGGTTTATTTTTCTGTCACAATTTTAGAACTTCTATAATCAGAGAAGATATGTTAAGTAACATTTTCATCCAAGTAAAAAACTGAAGACTTCTGTCATGTACAGCACCACGGAGCCAGAAAAGAGTGCTGTGGCCTTGGCACTGGTGCTCAGCTGACCATGAGACCTTGAGTAAGCGAGTCAGACTCTGGATTCCAGATCCTCACCTGCAGTTGTGAAGTGGGGGACATCGTACCAAGGTTCTTTTCCCCACTCAGACATCTGTGATGATGACGCATGAGACAGTCTCTGAAACTGATGTGGGGTCACAGAGCTGACATCGAGTCCAGATGTTTCTTATTGAGGGGCCCATAGATAGAATCCAGAGTGCGTCATCACCATCACTGGGTGGAAAATATGCGTGCATCCCAAACTCATCTCTGCCCTGGTAGAAGGGTCCATTGCATTCATGAGATTCTCAAGGAATCTATTCTCACCTCATACATAGGCACCTTCCATCCAGAGAAATGAAGGGACCTGCCCCCAGTGGGCATCTGACAGCTCTTCCTGGAAATCTGGAGAGCTGGTAGGCCGGAAGGTATTATCACTCCAAACCTGGTGCTCTCCCCCATGACAGTGACCCATCCTGGACCCCTTTTCCAAGTCTGTGATGGAAGTAAGTACTCTGTGTGTCTCCATCTGGCCCAGTTCATCGAGTCCGTGGGGGAGCATGCAGCATTCTCTCCGCTTTTCCCTCCGGGCTTGCCCTAACCCCTCCAAGCAGCCCTTTTCCCCAGAAGTAGGAGGGGAGATATAACGAGGAAGGAAGCAAGTCTAGGCTCACAGAGCTGGGATCCTTATCCCCACTCCTCAATTTCTTAAAGAACATGTCAGCTCTCACATATTTTATCCTTCTCGCTGGAGGTGAGGTGGCAAATCCTCTCTCAAGAGTTGGTATAATAGTGTAACATGCCACAGTGTCAGATGCTGAAGGAAAATCCTCAGACTGACAGTTCAGAGGCTGAGGGGGCAACCAACCATCAAAGGGAGTGGATTTGTTCCCTCTCCAGCAAACAAACCAATCTCAAAGAGATTATACAATGGGAACACTGTGGTACTTGTACTGAGAAGTCTTCATACAAAACGTTGTATCTGAAACCCACAGTGACCTTTTCCAAGCCGCCCTAGCCCTACATCAGAAGACAAATACTGCCAGATTGCCTGACATTTTCTTTTTTTAATTTTAAGCATTCCTGGTTTCAAATCAGCTATTGATCTGTTGGTTTACTGCTCCAATGCAATTAAGTGAAGTCGCATTTACTGCTATTAGAGTCTAACAAAAAACAACTGCTTTGAAACCCCACACTCTACCTTGTATCTGCTTCTCCCTCACTCACCACCCACCCCACCCTCACCCCAAAGCCTGTCAGCCAACATGCTGTGTGTGGAGGGCAGGGTGCAGAAAAGCACATTTTTCTAAGCCTCAAATGAGAATCTTCAAAGTTAAGTTATGTACCGTTGTCCTGTGTCCGTCTTTAAAGATCAAATGTATTTGCTCACTTCTTACTTGAACTTCTTCTTGGCAAAGACTACAAAAAGCCTACAAAGCCAGGGGATGGTTTGTTCTGATTCCAGTTGTTCACCCAAATGTAGTATGGAATTCAGCGAGGGGATAGTCTGAGCTCCACCTGGAATGGAAAGTTTCAAGGTTTCAAAGGAGGTTTCAGGGTGTTGCTTTGGGACCAGTGTGTTGAACAGGTCTTAAAAATAGTTCCATCAGTCAGCCTGAAAAGTCACAGAAGGCACACGTGTGGTAGGTGTGTGTGCAGCCGAAGTCCAGTCTTTAGAACTTGAAAGTTGAACAGATTGAGATTCTGGATGTACGTGGGGCCTCCTATTAATCTGTTGAAGAACATTCTTTCTACTTCAGTTTTTTTTTTTTTTTTTTGAGACGGAGTCTCACTCTGTCGCCCAGGCTGGAGTGCAGTGGCCGGATCTCAGCTCACTGCAAGCTCCGCCTCCCGGGTTTACGCCATTCTCCTGCCTCAGCCTCCCGAGTAGCTGGGACTACAGACACCCACCACCTCGCCCGGCTAGTTTTTTGTATTTTTTTAGTAGAGATGGGATTTCACCGTGTTAGCCAGGATGCTCTCGATCTCCTGACCTCATGATCCGCCCGTCTTGGCCTCCCAAAGTGCTGGGATTACAGGCTTGAGCCACTGCGCCCGGCCTCTACTTCAGTTAAACCAGAGAAATGGCTGGGGAAAGATACCTCAGTTGATCCTTCATTTGTCTTTTCACAGCATCATTTGTCAGAGTTCTGGTGATGCTCCTGAAAGAGGGCCTGCTAGCATATAAGAAGCATCTGGCCAGTACAGCCTCTCGGGGAAAGTGGGGAGGGAAAGAGGAGGGAAGAACCAACAAAAAAGTAAATGGGTCAACTGTACAAGGAGACCATCTGAAAAATGAGCTCTGCTGCTTTTTTTTTTTTTTTTTTTTAAATGCTCAGTCCCTGTCTGGCTGTCATACATGCATGCAGCAATTTAGATGACTGGATTCCAAAAAACCAAATTGCCCTATTCAGCTTTCGTATTTTCTGAAGGTGAAAATTAATGTGGTTCTGCATTTTCTTGCATTTCATGATAAGAGTCACGCAGCTCCACTTCAGCTGTCATGCTCATCCTCACTGAGTAACTTGGGGAAAGCCGTTGGAAAGAGAAGTTTTATTCTCTGGCCTGATTATACCATCCAAAATTAGGTCCCATGGCCCACACATAATATTTAGGGTGACCATATAACTCAGCTTGCTGGTAGCACATCTGATTTATGTCTGTGGTCTGCAAGAAGGTAATGAAGGTAAGGTAACACTTACCTTCATTCTCAAAAGTGTTGCTTTTTGGATGACAGGCTTTTTATTTGGTTATGCTAGTTGCGGGAAGGAAATGCATCTCTGCTACAATAATCTCCTCCTTTCTGTCACCACAGCTCCATTCGGCAGCCCTGGCATCACTAAAGGGAGATATAGTGGAACTTAATAAACGTCTCCAGCAAACAGAGAGGGAACGGGACCTTCTGGAAAAGAAATTGGCCAAGGCACAGGTAAGGGATCTGGAAAGGTTTTTGTTTTTGTTTTGTTAATTTTTTTTAAATATTTAATTTTAAGATAAAACATGGGTACAGAAATTCCCACAAAACATATTACAGCTTTATCAGCAAATACTCTGTCTTGGTCTACTCTGGCTGCTGTAACAAATACCATAGATTTGTGGCTTAAACAACATTTATTTCTCACAGTTCCAAAAGCTACGAAGTCCAAGGTGCCTATGGAGGGATCCCTTCCAGATGGCTACCTTTTTTTTTTTTTTTTTTTTTGAGGCAGAGTCTTACTCTGTCACCCAAGCTGGAGTGTGGTGGCACGATCATGACTCACTGCAGCCTCAACTTCCCATGCTGAATCTGTCCTCACACCACAGCCTCCCAAGTAGCTGGGTCTGCCAACTAATTTTTTGTGTTTTCTGTAGAGATGGGGTTTCGCCATGTTGTCCAGGCTGGTCTTGAACTGCTGAGCTCAAGTGGTCCTCTTGCCTTGGCCTTCTAAAGTGCTGGGATTACAGGCATGAACCATCGTGCCTGGCCTTTTAATTACCTTGTTAATATTAATTTTATTCCTTTTCTTTGATTTTTCAAGGACATCTATCATTTGTATGTTACATCATCTTTGCCTATCTTTATCTGTGACTATCTTAAATATTTTAAATCTTTTTTAATTTAATTTTTTCTTTTCCTTTTCTCTTGGGGCATTATATGTTGTTTTTAGCCTTTCTTTTTTGACTTCTAGTGTAGTCATCATTTCTGAAATGCATTTTCATTTTATTTCTAACTCTTTTCTCACTTCTGAATTTTTCTAATTCCTAATGTTCTTTTCTGTCTTATGTCTTTTAGTTTGTTTTGAAATAGTAGGCTATTATCTGGAGTGTTTTTGTTTGGGGGATTTTGTTTTTGGTCTGTGTTGTGGCATTCTTTTATGGTTTATAAGGATGTTCTGCCCTTATTTTATATAACTTTGGATGGGATTTATTTTGTATAACTTTGTATGGGATTTGACGTCAGTATCTTTCTGTTTTTCATTTTCATGTGAAAAATAATGTCCTTGAACTTTCAGGAGGCAGGGTTTAAAATGGCTTTCTAAAGTGTTTAGAACCTAGCCTTCTGTTGTTTTCTTGTCAAAAATGGCAGCCTGCTTTCTGTCACTATCTGACTCTGTTCCTTTTACCTGCTTTTATCTGGCCCTTTTCTTTCCTTTGTCTCTATTATTCCCATCGTGTTCAATTTTGTTTCCACTCCCAGCAGTTTCTCTTTCTGGAAGACAGGGGCAGTCTCCAAAGTTCACAGGGACTAGCCTACGTTAGCCTCTTCAAATTTTACTGTGGGCCCCTTGCACTGACTCTCTGGTCAGGCAAAACCCCTCCTAGTTTTAGCTGCTATTCTCCAATTGGGCATCCTTACTTTCCTGTGAATTCCTTTTGGTTTTTTAGGGGTTTTCCAGTTCTCAGATACATCAACCTTGTTTCCCTCTGATTTTCCCCATGCTGATGCCACTCAGATCTTGTGGATGATGTTGGTTTATTCTTACCTGCTTGTATTTTGTTTTTCAATAGCCTACCTTGTCTCCAAGCTTTGGGCTTTATACTGTGTAAGTGCTTTGTTTATTTTTATGTGGGAATGCAGAGAAATTTTAATACCAGGCTGCTATAGCCGTCTTTCCAGAATGACCTATGGAAAATTTTTGGAAACTTTCATGTCTCATAATCAAAGACTTTGAGTAGAGGGAAAAGATTCTCTGTATTTAAGATCATCCACTTTCACATTTGACGGGCATCTGAAGGAGATTAACTTGATTACCCAAAGATAAATGAGTAGCTCAGCAAGGCCACCCGTGCCTTTTCTCACTATAGGATGTTATACATGACAAAAATTTTCAGTTTTTACTTAGACGAAAATGTTACTTAGAATATTTTCCCTCTGATTATAAAAGTAATAAAATTGTGATAGAAAAAACTAGAAAGCATTAGAATATTTCGGTGGTGGTCTCTGAACAGAAACTTTTTTAGTGCTTTTTTTGTTTTACAGTGTTTTTGTAAGAGAAAATAGTTGTTTTTATATTTAAAAACAACAAAATGGTGGTGACTATTTTCTAATTTACACCCACCCAAAGCCAGCCATCATTACCAATTCTTATTGATGAGAATTTGTTTAAAGAAAGAAAATTGTGAATGCATTTAATTGGAAGCTGGCATGTACAGCAGTCTTGGATTTTAAAAAGTGACCAGAAAGGTATTTATTAAAATTTAAGCCTACAAAGACAGCTTTTACAGAGGATGGTAAGAGGATAATGGAAAATTTTTTCTCTAAGTCAAGGATTGATTCAGCTCTTTTTTTACTTGTGGTCAAGCCATCCTCATGTAATAGCTTTTGATGACTGATTTTACCCTTGATGATAATGGCCACATCATAGAACCATTTATTGACTCTCTTATTTGCGTTCTTAAGTGAAATAGATTTAAAAATTACTCTCTGCTCCTCTCAGTGGAGATTTCTTCCCAGTTCATATACTGGAACCTAGGAAAGAGAACGTGGAAAAAAAACTCAGACTTAGATCTTTAAAAACATGAAATTTACGCAAGAAAAATATAAGAACAATGAAATGACTGTGCCACATTTTCTGTGTTATATGCCTTGGTAAAAGATTCATGTTTGAGGCTTTACCAGATTGTGGAAGAGCAAATTCATGTGTAAATTTATGCTGTGTGGCTCTAGTAAGTTTTACCAGCTCTCTAAATATTATAGTGCCGTGATTAAACTAAAATGTAAAATGTAAACGGCGGTTATGTTCAACAGACATTACCAAGAGAGCTGCAACATCTGTTGAATCATTATT
>NC_037673.1:108699967-108736934 GCF_003255815.1 Theropithecus gelada | reverse complement strand
AGAGGTCGGGGCTCCCATGCCGTCCCTGGAAGTGCCACCTCCCCAGCACCAAATGAGTTCACCAAACCAGAAGCTCCCCAAACCCAGTATTTAGAGGGTTTTATGGAGTTTTAATAACATCAACATGATTAAGTCACTGGCTACCCGTGACTAGCTCAATCTCCAGCCTGTCTCGTCTCCCCTCCCAGAGGTAGGTGTGGGGCTGACATGTCCAACTCTATAATCATGACTCATCTTTCTGGCAACCAGCCCTGATCCTGAACCTGTCTAGGGGCCGAAGCCCCCTGTCATCTCATTATCATACAAAAGACACTCCTATCACCCCAGAGATTCCCAAAGTCTTAGAAGCTCTTGTGTCAGGTATTGAAACCTAAGACCAAATATTATAACCAATGATGTTCCTATCACTCAGGAAATTACAAGGGTTTTAGAAGCTGTGGGCCAAAAACCAGGAACAATACTAAATATATACACTATTATACTATGTATCCCACTATCACAATAATTTTTTTTGAGACAGAGTCTACCTCTGTTGCCTAGGTTGGAGTGCAGTGGTACAATCTCAGCTTATGGTGCGATCTCAGCTCACTGCAACCTCTACCTCTCAGGTTCAAGCAACTCTTGTGCCTCATCCTCCTGAGTAGCTGGAACTACAGGTGTGCAACACTACAACTGACTAATTTTTGTATTTTTTAGTAGAGACGGGGTTTCACTGTGTTGGCCAGGCTGGCCTTCAACTCCTGGCCTCAAGTGATCTGCCCACCTCGGCCTCCCAAAAATCTGGGATAAGTCACGAGCCACCGTGCCTGGCCTCACTAGCACAATAATTATACTGAGAGGATGGGGGAGAAAAACGTGGGCAACAGGAGGAGCGGGGAAGGTAAGCAGCCTGAATCCTTGTCTTCCATAGTAGGACACCTCCCTGTCTTTCACACAATCTAGAAGAACGAGCTAAAACATAAACACAGTAACCTCCAAGGAGCAGGGATCAGAGTGGAGAAGGGTAAGGTGGGGGATTGCTGGGTTTTGTCCTAAGCCTTGTTAATTTCTGACTCTTAGAGCTGTAGGCCTGTACAACTTTGCTAAAAATGAGTATTTACCTGTAATCCCAGCACTTTGGGAAGCCAAGGTGGGCGGATCACGAGGTCAGGAGATCGAGACCATCCTGGCTAACACGGTGAAACCCCGTCTCTACTAAAAATACAAAATACTAGCCAGGCGTGGTGGCAGGCGCCTGTAGTCCCAGCTACTCAGGAGGTTGAGGCAGGAGAATGGTGTGAACCCAGGAGGCGGAGCTTGCAGTGAGCTGAGACTATGCCACTGCACTCCAGCCTGGGCGACAGAGCAAGACTCCATCTCAAAAAAAAAAAAAAAAAGAGTATTTAGTTTTTAAACAAAATCTGATACTTGACCAACAACAATAGCATATTAAGTGATATGGTTTTTTGTTTTTGTTTGAGAGAGGGTCTTGCTCTGTTGCCCGGGCTGGAGTGTGGTGGTATAATTCTAACTTACTACAGCCTCAAATTATTGGGATCAGGTGATCAACCTCTCGAGCAGCTAGAACCACAGGTGTGCACCACCATGCCCAGCATTCTTTCTCTCTCTTTTTTTTTTTTGGTAGAGGTGGAGGTCTCGCTATGTTGCTGGTCTTAAATTGCTGACCTCAGTGGATCCTACTGCCTCAGCCTCCCTAAGTTCTGGGATTACAGGTGTGAGCCACCACACCAGGCCAAAGTGGTGTATTCTAAAATTTTTTGGAATCCAACCACTTTGAAAAAGTATGGAGAGCTATAAATCATCTCCCCATAAACACACATGGATGCAGATACACAAAATTGTTGCACAGGATTTTGGGGACTTCATAAAGTCCTGAAAGCCAGGTTAAAAACCTTAGGATTATACATTCTGGTTTCTTTTTTTTTTTTCTTTTTTTTTTTTTTGAGACAGTCTTGCTTTGTCATTCAGGCTGGAGTGCAGTGGCGTGATCTCCGCTCACTGCAAGGTCTGCCTCCCAGGTTCACGCCATTCTCCTGCCTCAGCCTCCCGAGTACCTGGGACTACAGGTGCCCGCCACCATGCCCGGCTAATTTTTTGTATTTTTAGTAGAGGTAGGGTTTCACCATAGCCAGGATGGTCTCAATCTCCTGACCTCGTGATCCACCCTCCTCCGTCTCCCAAAGTCTGGGATTACAGGCGTGAGCCACCGCGCCCGGCCCTAGATTCTGGTTTATTAAAGGAAATGCATTTCAAGTCAGAGTTTGTCATTTATTGCACAGGAAAATAAAAACTTAGTTAAGAAAATCAAAAACACCCACATGATAAAATGAGGTCCTACTTGGTTTTAAACTACTTGGTGACCACCATCAGTTGTTTGCTTGACCACAGGATGCACCTAATTCCTAACTATGAATAAAGGTACAAACATTGTTTATTGGGCTTTTGGCTTCAGCCTTGAAACAGTCAGATTCTCTCAAACTCAGGAATGTGAATCGCTGTTGGGTTGATGCAGCTGTTACCATTCTAGAAATGGACCTGGAATCATGCAGTTTTCGCCCATGAAGAGTCCTTTGTGTAAAACTTGAAAAGGGAAAGTCCCAAATTCCCCATATGGTGTTTCTTCCAGTAGAGGAATTACTCTAATGACTTCTTAGCAAAACTTACATGATCAGGGCAGGCCATCAAAATACTCCAGAAAACAAAGTTTAGCTCCATTTCTGATGGACCTGTCTCCACTGCTATCAGTCTCACCAACAGCCTCACATCAAGTCAGAGGAATGGTTTTTTCATTTAAGAAGGATCTTCATGGCTGGGTGTGGTCGCTCACGCCTGTAATCCCAGCACTTTGGGAGGCCAAGGCAGGCGGATCACGAGGTCAGGAGTTTGTGACCAGCCTGGCCAACATACTGAAACCCCGTCTGTACTAAAAATACAAAAATTAGCCAGGCTTGGTGGCAAGTGCCTGTGGTCCCAGCTACTCAGGAGGCCGAGGCAGGAGAACTGCTTGAACCCGGGAGGTGGAAGTTGTGGTGAGCCAAGACTGCACCACTGCACTTCAGCCCGGGCAAGAGAATGAGACTCCATCTCAAAAAAAAAAAAAAAAAAAAAAAAAGAAGGACCTTCATGTTCCTACCAATTTGCAAAACAAAAAAAAAAAATTGATATCTGTTAACCAGAGGCAACGAAAAGCACCTCCCAGGCTGCTGTAGTAAGTGGATCGGTAACTGTGGTGGGAGATTCCAACCCTCGAGACCTGTGACTATGTTGTCCAGCAAAAGGGCTTTGCCACAGGCCTTACGAAGAGTATCCTGGGCTATCCAGGGAGGTCCAATCTAATCCCATGAGCCTCTAAGAGCATAGAACTGGCCAGGCGCGGTGGCTCACACCTGTAATCTCCACACTTTGGAAGGCTAAGGCAGGCGGATCACAAGATCAAGAGATGGAGACCATCCTGGCTAAAATGGTGAAACCCATCTCTACTAAAAATACAAAAATTAGTCGGGTGTCATGGTGGGCAACTGTAGTCCCAGCTACTCAGGAGGCTGAAGCAGGAGAATCACTTGAACCCGGGAGGTAGAGGTTGCAGTGAGCTGAGATCACGCTACTGCACTCCAGCCTGGGCAACAGTGCGAGACTCCATCTCAAAAAAATATTTTAAAATAGGGAATAGAACTTTCTCCGAGTGCAAGAAGAGAAATGCACACAGGGGAACTGGAGAGCCTGACTAGGTCCCTGGCCTACCTAGTCCTGAACTGATGGGATCACGTGCAAAGACCAGATAGAGGCCTCAGGAGCTGAGGGCAGCTCCCAACAGATGGAGAGCAAGGGAACAGACACCTCAGTCCTGCAACCACAGGGAACTATATTTGGCCAAAAGCACTTGGAAACAATTCTCCAGTGAGGAATGCAGCCCAGCCCACATGGTGATTTTTGCCCAGTCACATCCACGTCAGCCTTCTGCCCCATAGAACTGTGAGATGATACAATTTCAATTGTTTTAAGCCACTAAATTTGTGGAAATGTGGTAAAGCAGCAACAGAAATGAATACAGTGATTCACGTGGAAACCCCTAGAAGAGTGTCTGGCACAGTGTTGACACCTGACAAGCGTTTCCTGATTTCCTTACATCGCAAGGCAGGGCTGGCCACACTCCATCCAAAACAATAAATGATAGACTTGTTCTGACAAAACAGATTCAGTGAATTATAAATGGCCCAGAACACCTACAAATTTTAGGTTTCAGGTAAGTGATTGCCTTTCTTTTCACTTAGAAGCCTCCCAATGCTCATTTTACTGATAAACTCTAACTACCAGGCAGGAGACTAAACACCAGACAAACCCAGCCCCAGATGCCCCAAGGGAGCCCATCCCAGCACTCACTCTCCGCTGCACTGAAATGATGTCCAGGTCAGTTTATCCCACTAGACCAAGAACTCCAGCTCTCCATGTGAGTCACCAGTGTTGCCTCTGCATCTCTGCTTCTAGGATGGTGCTTCTGCACTTCACAGGAAATCTGTATCAATGTTTGTCAACACTATATATGACAATGTCGCTTAATATCTGCACAGAAAACATAAATTCTTTGAGGACCAGGGCTGGGTTTATTAGCCTTTGTACTCCCACTGCCACTGTCTGAGACATCAGAGGCACTCAGTAGAAGTTGGTGAAGAGAAAGAAAAGGCAGAGGAGAGACAGGAAAGCAGGACCAACACCGCAGACACAGATTCTGAGGTGGCTGGAGGAGAGGCAGGGCAGAGAAACTTCCTGGATGCTGGAATGGGGTTCACTGTGATACCTGCTGCTGGATTTCAAATGTCAAAGGTGACGCTTTGCTGACCTTGACCTCTGACTGCCCTTTAGCTTTCCCAACCTCAACACAGGGCACTTAGAAACTGAGATGTCAAGAAATTATGCTTCATTGAACCATGGGAATGTTATTTACATGGACGTTCATTACTGCATTTTTTACATGGGAATGTAAATAATTGAAGAGATTGTTAAAGGCTAAATCATGCACATTCAATAACTTTGTAAAATATTAATGATAACTGAAACACAAATTTTGATGTTCCCCAAAAATGCTAATATATAAAACACTGGCCAATTAAAGATAGAAAACAATCCTAATGAAGCTCCCCAACAGACACATTAAAACTTCTCTGTACATTAAACATTTGGGATTTCAAAGGAAAACCCAGATTCATTCCATTCTTAATACGGCGTTTAAAAAAAAAATCTTAGGTAATACAATATTTCATTTAAAATTTACAAAATTCCATTATATTCATAATTTCGTTTGATCCTCAAAACAATCTCCTGAGTTAGGCAGAACAGGTATTATTA
The DNA here is from genome assembly GCF_003255815.1 of Theropithecus gelada. NCBI lineage: Eukaryota > Metazoa > Chordata > Mammalia > Primates > Cercopithecidae > Theropithecus > Theropithecus gelada. The sequence continues at coordinate 108,731,591 of NC_037673.1, read as the reverse complement.
ACAACTAACTCCATTTTACAGGTAAGGGAACTGAAGTTCAGAAAGTACTTGGACCTAACAAAAGCTTTAATAGGGCCACATATCGAAACCAAATCCTCTGCTCAAAAGAACTAGAATAAGTTATCTTTTACATATTATTCATACTTATATCCTGTCAATATCCAAAAATGTTTTGAAGTAGCCTGCAATAATAGACACCTATCCAATAAAAATATTAAAATGAAAAACAGGGGGGAAAAAAAAACAGCAGGTGATATGGGAGACAGACGAAGGTAGATAGCAAAGACTGAGACTTATAATCTAAGAAAACTTCATCTCTGACCTTCCAGTTCCAGGGAGATAACGCTAAAGGAAACAAGATGGTTTATAGACTCATAAACTGACCAAAGAGAGGTTGCATCAGTTCTTAACTCTGAAACACTCCTAGCAGCCAGAGCAAATCTCTAGGACAACATACCAATGGCATCAAAGCAAGAGTATACTTCAGGGATAGAGTGAATTAAGTTCCCTGTTTGGGACCCAGGCCAGGGCTAGAGAAAAGAACTCTGAAATGTAGAGCTCAAAAATAAATCCTCTGTTGGCCAGGCGCAGTGGCTCACACCTGTAATCCCCAGCACTCTGGAAGGCCGAGGCGGGCAGATCACGAAGTCAGGAGTTGGAGACCATCCTGCCTAGCACAGTGAAATCCTGTTTCTACTAAAAATACAAAAAATTAGCTGGGCATGGTGGCAGGCTGCGGTAGGAGAATGGAGTGAACCCAGGTGGCGGAGCTTACAGTGAGCCGAGATCCTGCCACTGCACTCCAGCCTGGGCAACAGAGCAAAACTCCGTCTCCAAAAAAAAAAAAAAATATATATATATATATATACATACACACACACACACACACACACACACACACACACACACACCCTGTCTTCTCCATACCCATGTGTCCCCTTCCGTGAGAGACTTCCTTTCATTTAATGCATATAAAAATCAAGTCTACTCTAAATGAAAAATACTTTGACACAGAAGCAGCATTAACTAGTTAAGTTTTATTAAGACATTAATAAAATCTAGAAAACCATAAAGAAAATCTGGTCGTGTTTTGAAGCCCTCTCCTAAGATCAGATTCCCCAAAAGAACAAAGTGCATGGGGCATATAGCAAAGATCTTTTCCTAAACTAAGATAAGAATGCAAATCAAAATAAAGGCAAAATCCTACTGAGTGAAGCAAAAATTGTAATTCAGTAGCTCAAGACTTGACCAAATGGCTATTTTTAATCCCTATAATCATCCAAATAACTAGGAATAGCAGAGAAAATTGTGTCTCCTTTCTACAAAGACATGGTTTTAAGAAACTCAAGCACATCAAATTCCCACCTTACCAAACAGATAAATTGGAAAGGAGCTTAGTATTTTATTTTTAAATTATTTTTTTACCTTTTTATTTTTTAGAGAAAGGGTTTCACTCCGTCACACAGACTGGAGTGCAGTGGCATGATTACAGCTCACTGCAGCTTCTAATCTTGGGCTCAAGTGATCCTCGCACCTTAGCCTCCTAAAGCAATGGCATTACAGGTGTAAACCGCAGCACCGGGCCTGACTATTTTAAAGAATTAATTACCATATTCCTTAGAATTGTAACTCCTTTATAGGTCATTCAACATGTGATGCAATTTTTTATAAGTGGTTTTTTTTTTTTTTTTGAGACAGAGTCTCACTCTGTCGCCCAGGCTGGAGTGCAGTGGTGCAATCTCAGCTCACTGCAAGCTCCACCTCCCGGGTTCAAGTGATTCTCCTGCCTCAGCCTCCCGAGTAGCTGAGACTACAGGTGTGTGCCACCACATTCAGCTAATTTTTTGTATTTTTACTGGAGACGGGGTTTCACCGTGTTAGCCAGGATGGTCTCCATCTTCTAACCTCATGATCTGTCTGCCTTGCCCTCCCAAAGTGTTGGGATTACAGGTGTCAGCTACCACACCCGGCCACAAGTGGTAATTTTAAACTATGCTTCAAACCATTACACAAAGCCAAGTACATCTACTCAAGGCACTCTCAAATTTCCATTTACTCCCATTTTACTCACCAAAATAAAATGTTAAATTGGAACGTATTTCACATGACACTTAAAAGATCAACAAACTGCTCCTGAAAAGGTCTGAGCTCAACAACTCCATTAATGAGAAAAAAAAAACAAACCAACTGGATATAGGGAAGATGCTACACATAAAACACAATTGTGAAGAATATGCAAGATATTGCCAAAAAGCTGCTTAAGCTTTCATCATAGATACTTGTACTTAACTCTGAGATAAAGTATATACTCATGTAACTAAACTCGTTTAAAAGGAAACAAAGGGGAAGAAGAAAAAGAACTTCCACTTTAGAATCCGCATTTTCAAAGACCTCCATTATTTACACCATTGCGGGGAAGAGAATTTTTCTCTGCTATATTTGCTTGAAAGAATTAAAGGTGTAGGGCAAAAATTCTTGGAAATTATGTAGTTTATGATCCTCAAAAGTGAGAAAAATGAAGCCCAGAAGAGAAGGCCTTCCAGGAGAATTCCAGAGCCGGAGGTAGACCCAGTACATTGTTTTTGTTTTTGTTTTGAGAGGAAGTCTCACTCTATGGCCCAGGCTGGAGTGCAGTGCAGCCATTTCACTCACTGCAACCTCCGCCTCCTGGGTTCAAGCTATTCTCCTGCCTCAGCCTCCTGAGGAGCTGCGATTACAGGCGCCCACCACCATGCCCAACTAATTTTTGTATTTTTAGTAGAGACAGGGTTTCACCATATTGGCCAGGTTGGTCTCGAACTCCTGACCTCAAGTGACCCGCCTGCCTAGACCTCCCAAAGTCCTCGGATTACAGGCGTGAGCCACCGCACCTGGCCGACCTGGTAAGTTTTAATCAAGTACTCTGAACTATGCAACAAACACTAGGAAGTAATAGAAAAAAAATTAATCTAAAAACCCTCTGGAGAGTCAAAGAATTGCAGATTTAAAATAGCATGAATACTTGGATTTATGGTATTGAAAAAGGACCTCGCATTTACCAGCATGCACAAACTGCCTGCGCATCTCTATCAGAGCATTTTTCTTTTCTTTTTTTTTTTTTTTTTTTTTTTTTTTTTTTTTTTTTTTTTTTTGAGACGGAGTCTTGCTCTGTTGCCCAGGCTGGAGTGCAGTGGCGCAATCTCGGCTCACTGCAAGCTCCGCCTCCCGGGTTCACGCCATTCTCCTGCCTCAGCCTCCCGAGTAGCTGGGACTACAGGCGCCCGCCGCTGCGCCCGGCTAATTTTTTCTATTTTTAGTAGAGACGGGGTTTCACCATGGTCTCGATCTCCTGACCTTGTGATCCACCCGCCTCGGCCTCCCAAAGTGCTGGGATTACAGGCGTGAGCCACCGCGCCCGGCCTATCAGAGCATTTTTCAAGCTGTGCTACAGTTAACTATGTACTGCCCAAAGCCAATCTGTCCCTGCAGATCATAAGCTCTTAAAGACCAGGACTTCAGGAGAACAAGCAAAACTTCAGAGAGAAGGGAGCCACAGAAACCGAGTTCATAGCAATGGGTTGGCAGGAGCTGATGACTGGAGGTGCGCGGTAGCCTTGGGGTCTGGGACAGCGGAGGGCAGAGAAGGCAAAAGGGCCTGCATGACATGCTACAGGGCTAGGAGCCACAGCTGCGGTCATTCAGTTTTGTCTCCTATGCCTGTTACTTATACACCACCTTTTGTTCAGAAAGAACTTCACGTTGAGTATTTGGACTCCTTGAGCCTTCTGCTGTTTGTCTCCGGGACGTTTAACACTCTTAAAAGGGGAAAACTGTCCAGTTCGATTTTCCTTCCTGGGACATTACAGGTTTTTCAAAAGTTTGATGAAAGCATTCACTAAGGAGTGATTCCACTTTCTTTGGTGTCTGAGAAATACACGTCTGAGGGGCAGCATCAGGTCTCCCCACCCACGGACCTCACCCTGGCTCTCCCCTCATAAATCTGACCTCTAACTGTAACTGCCTTGGCCTCATTCCGTGGGTGTGGATGCTCCTGCTTGAAACGCATTTTCCAGCCCGCCAAATTCTTGGGAGAGTTTCTTCCACTCTCCAAGCGCTGAGAGCTACAAAGTTCAATCTGGCTTTCCAGATTTTTTTTTCTTCCCATTACTAACGGAAGAAATCAAGAAGCGCGGGGCAGAAGGGCCCTGCTCCCTCGAATCAGAGCCTAGCCCGGGGCCAGAGCAGGAAGCGCGGCGGTGGGACGCGCGGTGACAGCCCCTCGCCCCCCGGGACCCGCCAGCCAGGGCAAAGGTCAGTGCGGTGTGGCCGCTGCGCCACAGCTCCGGGCCCGCGTCTCTCGCTTCCTCCCGCCAGGCAAGTGAGAGGATAAACCAGGGGGCGGGGGCAGTGCGCCCCCACCAACCGCGCCCCCCCGCGCACGGACCCCCACTACACGCGCGTCCCAGGCGGGGTCGACCCAGATGAGCCACGGGGCGGCGCACAGCCCCACTAGCAGGGCGGCCAGGACCCACGCGCGCGGGTCCACGCAGCCACCTATATAGGTGACAAAACACTCAGGAAGCCGTCATGCGGGGCCGGGAAAGAGCCCCCTCCCAGAGTCACGGACTCCCTCGTCCGAAGGTCCGCGCAGTCCCCTCGGTGAGTCTGGCGAAGCAGTCTTGCTGCGAGGGAGGGCGGCGGAGTCTCCCACTCGCCGTGACCCGGACCCCGCCCCACGAGTGGGTCCTCGCAGGGCCCCCTCTGCCGCACGCGGGGACCAGCCACACCGCGGGGGACCGGGCAGAAGCCAGCGCCCGGGTCCATGCAGTCCCCTCCGCGGCAGACGCGGGGAGCCGGGGAGCAGTAGGGACCTGCCGCCACCCGCAGGGCGACCAGGACCCCCGCGCGGGCCCACCCGGTATCGCAGCAGGCGCAAAGCCCCCGGTGCCACCCGAGGCCGAGACAAAGTCCAAGCGCAAGGACCCCGGATCCCGACCTCGGACCCTGCGGAGCCCAGCTTGGAGCAGACACGCCCGGGGCAGACGCCCCCGCCCGGTCCAGAGACCCCGTCGCCCATCGCGCTGTCTCACCTCAAGCCGCTGCCTCTCAGCGCTCGCTCCTCGTCGGGGCGCCTGGGCCGACTGGAGCGCAGCTGAGCAGCCGACAGAGCCGTGGCAGCCTCAACAATGGAGCCCCGGGGCGGGGCCGCCGCCGCCGCTTCAGCCCGTGTTCCCGGCTCAGGATCCGGCTCGCATCAAGGAGCTGCAGCTGGCCTGGGGCTGCGACCGGGAAACACACCTTGCAGTTGCACAGGCCCCGCCCACCTCCCGCCGCCCCGCCCCCAGGCCAATGGGGAGCGAACTGCGCGGAGAGGGCGGGACCTGGGGGAACAAAGGCAGGTTGGGCGGGGCGGCACTGGGACTGGGCGTGCGGGATCCAGCTGGAGGACCGGACCCAGGAGCTGGCCGGATTCTGGCCTCCTAGAAGAGCCAGCTCAACATCCACCTGGAGTCTGCTCTACAGGACGCGCACATCTCAAGCCCAGAACTCAGGCTTTTAGGGCAGAGAGCGAGAGACAGGCTTGCTTTACAAAAAAGGAAACTGAGGTCCAAGGAATAGGATTGCCTGCTGCCCGAAGTCACGTAGTCCCATTCAGTCGTTCACTTTGTCATTCAGCAAACATTTGGAAGCACGTATGGTGGGCGTTAGGAGTGAAGTAGGGCCAGGCGCGGTGGCTGGCACCTGTAATCCCAGCACTTTGTGGGGCCGAGGCAGGTGGATTACTTGAGGCCAGGAGTTCGAAACCAGCCTGGCCAACAAGATGAAACCCCATCTTTGCTAAAAATACGAAAACTTAGCCGATCGTGGTGGCGCGTACTTGTGCTTCCAGCTACTGGGAAGGCTGAGGCAGGAGAATCATTTGAACCCGGGAGGTGGAGGTTGCAGTGAGCTGAGATGGTGCCACTGCATGCGCTCCAGCCTGGGCGAGAGAATGAGACTCTGTCTCCAAAAAAAAAAAAAAAATTAATAGATGGGAAGTAGAAGCGAACTTAGGCCTTCCCTGAAGGAGCTCGGCCAAGGAGTACCTGAAATGTCTCTGCATCTCTTTAAGGTCTGATAAAGGAACCAGGAGCGAGCACTAATCACTTCCCTTTCCAGCCTCAGAGCTTTCATGTGTTTGCTGTTCCCCGCCTGAAATGCCAAGTACCAATGGTATTTATTTATTTATAGAAATGGGGTCTCCCTATGTTGCCCAGGCTGGTCTCAAACTCCTGGCCTCAAGCCATCCTCTCCTCTCAGCCTCCTAAAGTGTTGGGATTACAGGTATGAACCACTGTCCCCAGCCCTGATCGTCTTTAAAACGTCTTTCCTCATCTTATTTGAGCTTCCTGCTTCATGTGACCCCACACCCTTGGTTTCCCTGTACTTCCATAGCTGCTGCTCGGTGGGTCCCGGGGACCCACCCCCTTCTCTGCGCAACTTGTATATGTCTGGACTCAGGCCAAATGCCCTTCCATTTGCAGTGGGCACTGTCACAGGAAATCTCATGCCCTTCCGGGCTTCACAAACCATCCACGTGCTCTGCTGCCTGCCAGACACATCCATCCCAGTCAGATGCCCAGCCCTGACCTTTCCCAAAGCCCCCGCTGGACACAGGGAAGCATCTCAAATTTTCCACGGGCCAAAACAGAGTGCTTTATTAGTGCCCTAACCTGCTCATCCACATTCTTGTGATTCTCTGTGAACAGCCCCTCCATCTACCCAGCTGCTCAGGTGAAAATCTCAAATCCTCCTCCAGTCCTTCCTCCCGAACCTCTCATGCAGCCCTCTGCCTTCCTAGGACGCTGAGCACCCCTCACTTCCAGTGCCAGCTGGGGTGCTCTCTGAGTGGCTGCCACCCACTTGGCATGAAGTGTGACCTCTCGCCCGGTGGCTGTGGTGGCTTACGCCTGTAGTCACAGCACTTTGGGAGGCTGAGGCGGGCAGATCGCTTGAGGCCAGGAGACTGGGACCAGCCGGGCCAATATGGTGAAACTAAAATACTACAATTAGTCAGGCATGGTAATGCGTGCGTATCATCCCAGCTACCCTACCCAGGAGGCTGAGGCGGGAAAATTGCTCGAACCTGGGAGGCAGAGGTTGCAGTGAGCCAAGGTCACACCACTGCACTCCAGGCTGGGCAACAGAGTGAGAATCTGTCGCAAATTAAAAAAAAAAAGAAAAAGAAGAAGAAGAAAAAGAAAGAGAAAAAGTGTGACCTCTCTAAAGCAAGGCAGTGTCCCATTCTGATTCACTTCCATGTGCAAAACAGGACCTGCGCCCTGAAGGCACTCACTCAGGAAGGCTGCTGGGATGGGTGGATGCACAGTTCAGGTCTTCATGGTGGCTGGGGCTGACCCCATCCCCATCGCTCTTCCCACACACACCTGCACACTCATCACTCCCACGCTCACACCCACCACTGAAAGCGTGGCCCCTAATTTGATTTGCCTAACAAGGTCCCTGGATGAACAACACATGCTTCCCTACCTCTCCCCTGCTAGGGCCCCACTGTGTTCTGGGATGTACTCAGGGATCAGGAGAACAAAACCTCAGGGAGTGAAAGGACATTCCAGGGTGCAGGCCTCTGCATCCCCCTCCATGCCCTCACCCCTGCCTGACACACCCTCACCCCTGTACCTGGCCAGCTCCTACCAACCCTTAAAGTCTCACCAAGTTCAATGGTGGCAACCACACCCTAAAGTGACTGACCCCGCAATGACCTATGCCCTTCCATAGTCTTCCTGACCTTGGGTACGAGCAAAACCGGTGACTGGCTTCTAACCCATAGAGCCTGGCAAATGCAATGGGATGTCATTGTCACAGTGCATCACCTTCGCACACTAGAGAGAAAGGTTCCGCCTGCAGCCGCTACAGGAGGGAGATGCTGTGCTGAGAAAGGACCTTCGGAGGGGCCCCGTAGGCAAGGAAGCAAAAAGCTGGGCCCTTGCCAAGCGGGTCCGAGGAAATGATTTCTGCCAGTAACCTCGGCGGACCTGGAAATGGATTCTGCCCTGGTGGAGCCTCAGATGAGGATGCAGCCCAGCTGCTTAGTGTGAGATCCCAAGCACAGGACCCGCTAAAATGTGCTCAACTCCTAGCTTGCCAAAATTGGCTTAAAGGTGTGTGTTGTTTTAAGCTTCTAAGTTTTTAGTTATTGCCTATGAAAGTGGTAAAATATGAGACAATAACTTAGGTCCCCTCCCCATCACACACATTCTGCTTTCTGGCATTCATCACAATTATACTTATTGATTTAAAATCTCCCTTTTGACTGGGTGCAGTGGCTCAGGAGTTCCAGACCAGCCTGGCCAACATGGTGAAACCCCATCTCTACTAAAAATACAAAAATTAGCTAGATGTGGTGGTGCAATCCTGTAATCCCAGCTACTCGGAAGGCTGAGGCAGGAGAATTGCTTGAATCCAGGAGGCAGAGGTTGCAGTGAGCCGAGATTACACCATTGCACTACAGCCTGAGTGACAAGAACAAAACTGTCTCAAAAAAAAAAAGAATTGTCTCTTGCCACTAGCATGAAGGTCCCATGAGAAGAAAAATGGAAACTCTTGCTCATGCTCATAACAGTGCCCCAAATGCCCAGCACGGTGTAGCTCTAGAGCAGTTAGTCAATGGTGGATGCTGCTGGTTGGAGGGCCCAGCTGGCCCTCCCAACTGCCTTCTCTCTGGTCACATTCCATTTTAGAGAACAGAATAGTTTCTTGCCTTTCCAGAGTCCCTCTTAGTGGGGATTGGCCAAGTGACATTGTCCTGCCCCGGGAGACATAAATGGAAGTTGGCTGAAAGGTTTCTAGCCTTGGTGTGCTGGGATGATTTGAACCAGGACATGACAGCTGACCGTCCATGGTTCGGGAATTCTGCAAGTTGGTTGTTCAACACATTCAGTACTTCAAAATATTAAATAATATAAACTCGAAAATTAAAAAATGCATTAGACCAGATGCAGTGGCCCACGTCTAACACATTGGAAGCCTGAAGTGGGAAGATCGCTTGAGCCCAGGAGTTCAAGACCAGCTTAGGCAAAAAAGGAAGACCCTGTCTGTACAAAAAATTTTAAAATTAGCTAGGCATGGTGGTGTGTGCATGCAATCCTAGCCACTCAGGAGGCTGAGGTGGGAGGATCGCTTGAGCCATCTGTTCAAGGCTCCAATGAGCTATGATAGTGCCACTACACTCCAGCTGGGTGACAGAGCCAGACCCTGTCTCAGAAATAAATATATTTCATATATTAATAAATTTATAATAAATGTATGTATATACACATTTATGTATTATAATTATATATTTAGATATAAATATATATTTCTTGTTTTATTTATTTATTTATTTATTTATTTATTTATTTATTTATTTATTGTCAGATAGAGTTTAACCCTTGTCACCCAGGCTGGAGTGCAATGACACAATCTGGGCTCACCGCAACCTCCATCTCCTGGGTTCAAGTGATTTTCCTGCTTCAGTCTCCTGAGTAGCTGGGATTACAGGCACGCACCACCACGCCTGGCTAATTTTTGTATCTTTAGTAGAGATGGGATTTCTCCATGTTGGTCAGGCTAGTCTCGAACTCCTGACCTCAGGTGATCTGCCCACCTCAGCCTCCCAAATTGCTGGGATTACAGGTGTAAGCCACTGTGCACAGCCTATATGATATATTTATATATTATAATTATGTATATTAATTTTATATAATTATATATAAATATAAATATAAAAACTTTCCTTGCCTTCTCTTGTTTCTACCTACAGTCAGTCCCATGACTTCAAATACTATCTATATGTAGTAATTTTAAAAGTATAGTTTTATATATATATATTTTTTTATGTTGTTGCTGCTGTTGTTCTTGTTGTTGTTGTTGAGACAGAGTCTCGCCCTGTCGCCAGGCTGAAGTGCAATGGCGCAGTCTCAGCTCACTGCAACCTCTGACTCCCAGGTTCAAGCGATTCTCCTGCCTCAGCCTCCCAAGCAGCTGGGCTTATAAGCGCCCACCACCACGTCCAGCTAATTTTTGTATTTTTAGAAGAGACAGGGTTTTGCCATGTTGGTTAGGTTGGTTTTGAACTCCTGATCTTAACTGATCGCCCACCTCGGCCTCCTAAAGCGCTGGGAATACAGTCGTGAGCCACCTTGGCCAAAATATTTTTCTGTTTCCAAACATTTTACATGAGAGGAAAGTGGAGAATAAATCATCTGACACTCTACTGTAAAAAAAATCTTTGTGCCTCTCTTCTTTTCATCTTTCCTAAGTGTACATATTACCCAAATGTCTTTAGGTTGAGGTCCCCCCGTGAAAACTTTACAGAGTGTTGTGTCCTCAGCCACCCTCCTGTCTTTTCCTAGTCCTGGCATTTTAGAACTGTCTGGTAATGACCCAGGATACCCACTGTGGCCATGTCTATTGGAGGGTCTAGTGAGTATCAGCCCCAGGGTTATCTCATTCCCAAGGACAGCCTGAGGTAGGGGGTAGAGTCTCTCAGGAGAGCAGCTGGATGCTCTTGGCCTTAGAGGAATCTCCTGGTATAGTTTCATCTAAAATGGCGACCCCTTAGGGTTATTAAAATTTTAGGACATTAAAATGAATGGACAATACAACGTAATGTCATTAAAGATAGGTCATTAAAACTGTTCCTCCAGCGGGAGCTTTTATTCCTCGGAGACACATTGACGATCTGCAAATGGGATGCTGATATTGAGAGGAAAAGGCAGAAATGATTTCTGCTGTCTAGATTGTCTCAGACTTGCGAAGAGAGAAAAATTGTCCCAAAGGACAAGGAAAACCCACCCCAGAGAGGATGTACAAGAACCTGAATATGAAAATGCACTTAAGGCACACAGGAGGACAAAGAGCAGTGCCAGTGCCTCCTAGGTGGTCACTGAGTGCTTTACTTAACAGGTTGGGTGTCCTGAGGAATAGAATGGTCTGCCATGACACTTAGAAAGGTCTGTGTTGGAGTCAGCAATGCCTCTCCCTGAGTTTGTTACCTTGATAAGGCTTGTCCGCTTATTTGAGTTTCAGTTTTTCATTGACTATACGATACATGTTGTCAGTACAGCTTGAAAGATAAAGGTACTATTTCCAAAGTAGCAAGGTAAAATGACATATTTAATTTGCTAAAAATTCGTATTTATTCCTTCCCCAGAGTGAGTGTAGTAAGTTTTAAAGGTCTGTTCTTTTTAAGGGTAATTTCAAATGGAATTGTAGGACTTAGCTTTGTCAATGCTACTGGTGAAATAAAAGTGTGATAGATAAATTGATGATTTACAAAGATTCACCAGAATGTCAGTTCCCCTCTTGTAGCATGGTGAAGAATTTATGACAGTGGACACATCTGTATCCTCTTATCTGGATATCTGAGGGGGTTTTGGGGGTTGTTTTTTGTTTTTTTGGAGACACTCTCTTGCTCTGTAGCCCGGCTGGACTGCAGTGGCACCATCTCTGCTTACTGCAACCTCTGCCTCCCGGGTTCAAGTGATTCTCCTGTGTCAGCCTCCCGAGTTACTGGGATTATAGGCACCCACCATCACACACAGCTAATTTTTGTATTTTTAATAAACACGGGGTTTTAGGCCTGGCACGGTGGTTCATTCCTGTAATCCCAGCACTTTGGGAAGCCAAGGTGGGCGGATCACGAGGTCAGGAGTTCCAGAGCAGCCTGGCTAACATGGTGAAAAACTGTCTCTACCATAAATACAAAAAAATTAGCTGAGCCTGGTGGCAGGCACCTGCAATCCCAGCTACCAGGGAGGCTGAGGCAAGATAATTGCTTGAACCCGGGAGGTGGAGGTTGCAGTGAGCCAAGATCTTGCCACTGCAACCCAGCCCAAGTGACCATGCAAGATACCATCTCAAAAACCAACCAAACAAACAAACAGCAAAATGGCGGGGTTTTGCCATGCTGGCCAGGTTGGTCTCAACCTCCTGACCTCAGGTGATCACCCGTCTCATACTCCCAAGGTGCTGGGATTACAGGCGTGAGCCACTATGCCCGGCCCATTCTATTTTTGTTTTATTCCCTAAGTTTTAATATTCCCTAAGTTTGTCTGTTCCTTTATCACTGTTTTCTTACATAAAAGAAATTCTGCCTAATCCTTCATAAAAAAAAATCTTCCTGTGACTTCTGAAAGTGTTCTGGTTTTATCTTTCATATTTGAATATATAATAAGTTGATTATGGATCATGGAATAGAGAAGAATACAATGCATTTTCCCAAGTAGATGCCAGCCTGATTTGCCTCATATTTTAAAGTGCATGTGATTTCTTTTTCTATTCTACAGTGCCTAGTCTATCATTCATCAACTTTCCATATAAATGCTGGGTCATTAAGACTTTTCTTCCCCTTGGCCTGCTTGCTCATCTCTCTGCTAATACTGTGCTGTCCTGAGTATTTTCATTTGAAAATCTTAGAAGTATGTTAGACAAGCCATCACTCTTTTTTTAGATGACTAAAAAGCATTAGACATTTGTCATTTTTACTACGCATGAAAAAGTAGTTTTTCTTGCCTAAAAAAACCCTGATTTGGGAATTTATGTGATTTCATAGGAATAGCATCTGGAATTGGTGACATTAATGTCATTTTAAAAAACATGTGTCGTATTTCCTCTTATTCCTTTCTGCCTTGACATTGTGCAATAGAAATTTAAAAAATTATTGTATTAGTATTGTTAAATACCAATTATTGCTTTTATTTACTACTCAATTAATTTTAATAAGCCTACTCTGTCTTGGTGTAATCACGTGGAATGGGCTCAACTCCCCAGTTAACAAGTGACAGCACATGTAAAATATTGTCTACCAGGGAAACTCATTGAACACTTAGTGTTCAGACTGTGTTTTGGTGTCTGGTTCCCTAAGCACCACTGCAGAGAAAATAATAGACCTTCGGCAGAAAAAGTTTTGGCAAATACATTGCATAAGCCATTTAGATGCAGTGGGTCATTCTTATTACTTGGGTTGGTGGAATCCCTTTCAAAATGTAAGTTATTAATACAAACAAAGATGGAACTTTGCGAGCAGGTGTTTTTAAGAATAAATAGTCTCAGGACTGATAATATAAACTCCCTTATGCACATCAGGTAGGACTTTATTATGACAGATACTAGAAATGTACAAAGTGAAGTTAAAAGGTAACTCCTAGCAGCACATCTTACTCCCTGGATTCTCTAATGAGATGGGTGTTTCTACTTTGCTGTTGCCTTTTTTGAATAGTTCAATTGTAGCATGAGTACTGCTGTGTGGGAGGGAGTATGTGTGAACAGAGTAAGAGTTGTGACAATCAAGTCATAGAATAAATGCTTGGAAATTTTAGAATCATGTAAACAGCTTATGGATTGAGTATAGATTCCCAGTGCTGTCAGTCTCACCCGTCCTTCTATCCACATGTGTGGAATGTTCTAGGACTCCATGGCTTTTGAGGATGTGGCTGTGAATTTTACCCCGGAGGAATGGATTTTGCTAGATTCTTCTCAGAAGAATCTCTACAGAGAAGTGATGCAGGAAACCTGCAAGAACCTGGCTTCTGTAGGTGAGAATGACAACACATTTCACTTAATTACAGAAGTATTTCCCTATCATCAGTGCTATTTGTGATTTGGAATGTGGCAAGGGAATGATTTGGTGAAGAAATCAGGCATGGGCACAGTGTACAATGAACATTAAAGATAGTAATGTTTCTGTAGTTTGTAATAATTCATGATAATTTTGTGGTCTGCATTTTAGGAAACAAATGGAAAGACCAGAATATTGAAGATCACTTTGAAAAACCTGGGAAAGATATAAGATAATTTGCACTGAGAAGAGGAAATAAAGTCCTCTGAAGGAATCTTAGCTTGTCATGAACTTAAAAACAAGCAATCTAAACAAATAAGAGTCACTCGAAATTTATTTTTTTTTTAGAAAAATTTCACCCAAAATGTAACGTACTTCAGCGTAGCAGTCAGTGTTTGGAAAACAGTTTACTTGAAAATAGCAATACAAAATTGTGTACATGAATGTTACTAATTTGGTCATAGCCATGCAGGTGGCAGCTGTGTTTTCAGTAGTAACCCATTTACTTTCAAATAATTCAATCATGGCAAATAATAATAATAATAATAATAATAATGAATTTTCCTTGGTATTGGTAGCAGTGTAAGGCCAAGACCTATTAATAAGTAGAAAGTTATTAAACCAACCAATAATAATGTGCTTGTCATTTTTTTACAGAAATCATGTGTTACAGAGATTGTGTGAAAGCAAAGAAGGTAGACAGTATGGACAAGTTGTCAGGCAAATTCCAAATCTTGATCTGAATGAGAACATTTCTACTGGATTAAAACAGTGTGAATGCAGTGTTTGTGGAAAATCTTTATATATCATTCCCTCCTTAATAGGCACATCCTAGCTCACTCAGGATACAAACCATATGGAGAGAAGCAATATAAATGTGAACAATGTGGGAAATTCTTCATTTCTGTTCCAGGTGTTAGAAGACACATGATAATGCACAGTGGAAATCCAGTTATAATGTACTATATGTGGGAAAGGTTTTTATTTTCTCAATTCATTTGAAAGACATCAAACAATCCACATAGGAGAAAAACCCTATAAATATAAACAATGTGGTAAAGCGTTCACTGTTTCCTGTTGTTGTGTAATACATGAACGAACTCACACTGGAGAGAAACCCTAGGAATGTAAGGAATGTGGGAAAACATTCAGATTTTCTTGTTATTTTAAGAGGCGTAAAAGGACTCACACTGGAGAAAGACCCTATCAATGTACCAAATGTGATAAAGCCTTCAGCTGTTCCACTTGCCTTCATTGTCATGGAAGCATTCATACTGGAGAGAGACCTTATGAATGTAAACAATGTGTCAAAGCCTTTAGTCATTTGAGTTCCCTTTGTAACCATACAAGTACTCATACTGGAGAGAAACCCTATGAATGTAAACAATGTGACCAAGCCTTCAGTCGTCTCAGTTCCCTTCACCTCCATGAAAGAATTCATACTCTAGAAAAACCCTATGAATGTAAGAGATGCGGTAAAGGCTACACTCGTTCCAGTCATCTTACTCGCCATGAAAGAAGTCATGATATAGAGGCTGGGTGTAGTGACTCAGCCTATAATCCCAGCACTTTGGGAGGCCAAGCTGTGTGAATTGCTTGAGCCCAGGAGTTCATAACCATCCCGGATTAAAACAATGTGAAACAACCTTGACAACATGGTGAAACCCCGTCTCTACAAAAAATAAAATAATGCCAGGCATGCTGGCTCAAGCCAGCTACTCGGGAGGCTGAGACAGGAGAAGGGTGTGAACCTGGGAGGTGGAGCTTGCAGTGAGCTGAGATCGCACCACTGCACACCAGCCTGGGCGACAGAGCGAGACTCCACCTTAAAAAAAAAAAAAGAAAATAATTAACTGGGCATGGTGGCACATTTCAGTTGTCTTAGTTCTTTTTCAAGGACATAAAAAGCCACGGGGGGTTGGGGGAAAGCCCTGTGCATGCGGATCACAAAGTCAGGAGATCGAGACCATCCTGGCCAACGTGGTGAAACTTCGTCTCTACTAAAAATACAAAAATTAGCTGGGTGTGGTAGCATATGGTTGTAATCCCAGCTACTCAGGAGGCTGAGGCAGGAGAATTGCTTGAACCCAGGAGGCGGAAGTTGCAGGGAGCTGAGATTGTGCCACTGCACTCCAGCCTGGTGACAGAGTGAGACTCCATCTCAAAATTAAAGAAAATAAATAAATAAATAAGTAAATAAATAAAGCCCCTTGAATGTAAGAAATGTGGTAAAACATATACACTTTCCCATTCCCTCATAAACATGAAAAGGCTCACACTGCATAGAAACCTTAAGAATGTGGGAAATGTGATCAAGCCTTCAGATTTTCCTGTTTTTGAGGACTTGGGAGGACTCAGAGTGGAGAAAAGCCTTTTGAATCTAAATTTGTGGTAAGGCCTTCAGTTGTGTTAGTTCCATTTGAAGACATCAGCTCATTCCTGAGAAAAACCCTATGAATGTCCAGAATGTGGGAATGTTTCATTTCTCTCATACCCACTCAAGGACATATGAAAATGCACACTGTAGCTCCCTGGACCTTGTAAATACAAGAACGTACACAGGATTAAAGCTCTAATAGTTTAGAAACTGCAAGAATATTTTCAGTTTTAACATTTATTTCAAAAGTCATGTTAAAATTCCCACAGGAAAGAAGTTCTGTAAGTGAAGCTTTTCTAATTTGGAAAGCCTGATGCAAATTAATTATGGTGCAGTGCTTGAAAAAAATGTATGAAATGTTACACAAGTTACAAGTATATTGTTTTTATCGGTGGCTCATTCTTAAAGAGTCTTGAGTATGCATTTCACCTTGTTTTGCAGGGAAACCTTGAGGTGAGAGTTCTGTAAATGCTCTTTAAGCAGTAGTACTTGAGTTTCAAAGATAATGATACTAAGTCTGTTGGTAGAATTTTTGTCTATTCATTTGATAATGTGCTGGTTTCATGGTTGAATTTTAATGTTTTTCTAATATGTAGGTAAGTTTAATTCTTTTTTTTTTTTTTTGAGATGGAATCTCACTCTGTTTCCCAGGCTGGAGTGCAGTGGTGCAATCTCGGCTCACTGCAACCTCCCCCTCCTGGGTTTAAGTGATTCTCCTGCCTGAGCCTCCCGTGTAGCTGGGACTACAGGTGCCCACCACTACGTCCAGCTAATTCTTTGTATTTTTAGTAGAGACAGGTTTCGCCATGTTGGCTAGGCTGGTCTTGAACTCCTGACCTCATGATTTGCCCACCTCAGCCTCCCAACGTGCTGGGATTACAGACATGAGCCACTGCACGCGGTCAGTAAGTTTCATTTGTATGTATTGTCCTGTGATTAACTGACCAGTGAATAATGATTGTGAATTGTTGGGATTGTCTTACTAGCCTCATTTGGCAAATTTTGATTATCCCTTGTTCATTATACTCATTCCACCTTTCTTTATTAAAGGAAAAACTACTCTTGATATAAAGATGTTTATTTTTTGCTAATAATGAGTTGGTATTAATTCCTAAGTACATAAATTTTACCATAGAGTATCATCTCGTGAGTTCTTTGCATTTGTTGCCTTTATTCTTTATTATTTCTGTCTATTATTTGGATCATTCACTTTGAATGAAGGAGAGAGGACTGTGATAGGACAATATGTTGTAACTAATCTGAGGGAGGAAGCATTCAATCTCTCAGTCACATATGATAGCGTTGGGCTTTTCATCGATGCCTTTCTTATTGTAGTAGATAGTATTGCACCATTATGATATGATAGTTTATATATTGTATTTTAGAGTATTACAGTCTTACCAGTCAGTGTCACATGATTCAGTTCCCTACCAGCCAATAGACAAACCAATCACATTTTCCTGTAGGAATAAAGGAACATCCTGGACCGGGTGCAGTGGATCACGCCTGTAATCCCAGCACTTAGGGTGGCCAAGGCTGGTGAATCATGAGGTCGGGAGATCGAGACCATCCTGGCTAACACGGTGAAACCCCGTCTCTAGTAAAAATACAAAAAATTAGCCACGCGTGGTGGTGGGTGCCAGTAGTCCCAGCTTCTAGAGAGGCTGAGACAGGAGAATGGTGTGAACCCGGGAGACGGAGCCTGCAGTGAGCCAAAATCACACCACTGTGCTCCAGGAAGGGTGACAGAGCGAGATTCTGTCTCAAAAAAAAAAAAAAAAAAAAGGAACATCCTCACCTTTTTAATGCTATACCACTCTCTGCTCCTAAATTAATCCCTGTTTGGGCCTGTGGGAGCTTACACCATCCTCCTATATGTAATTAATAACTAATGTCTGGCTTATCTGTTTAGTAATAGATGTTATGTGTTTCACGGTGCCAGTAAACGTAGGGTGCTCATTCCTTCCTCACCAGTGGGGTGCATGAGACGCTATTGAAATAATTGGCAACACAAATGGAATGGACCAACCCTCATGAAGGACACCTGCTCAACTTGACCTACCTGCTGTCGGCTGACGGTTCCGTAACACATTAGCAGCCGCCTGAGTCAGAACCATGAGCTGACGATGGGCCTTCCCTTTGGTCTACACAACGTTTTGTGGTCTTCAGGTGTTGTCATCTTCTCCCACACTAAACCGCTCTCATCTCCTAGACATGAATATTTACTTGCACCCCAGCATGACATTTGGCCTGTGC
This sequence comes from Theropithecus gelada, assembly GCF_003255815.1. Lineage (NCBI taxonomy): Eukaryota > Metazoa > Chordata > Mammalia > Primates > Cercopithecidae > Theropithecus > Theropithecus gelada. Next base: position 108,713,379 of record NC_037673.1, on the reverse strand, counting down.
TTAGCAGGTAGTTATGAGTCCCTGGCTTATTAATGCACAAAAGGGCAGCACATAAGCCGACACTTAAGTCCTAATTAGCAAGGATCAGGCTGTATCTCTGCAGTCCCTGCATCTACTCTGGTCACCATCTCTGTATGCTCACGGCAGCCATGTGAACATTATTAATTATTGTACACTCCAAGACAATAGTTATTATGTAGGCAGAAGTAGTGGCCTTGTTTGTTTCTTGTGCTGCTGCTCCCCTTGCCGCTGTCCCCTACACCCTCCTGATGAGGTGTACATCTATGGTGCCTCATGGTTCAGTCACGAATGAGTAAAGAAAATGGGAAGAAAGAGTTTGATATTAGCCCCTATCAAAGCAGATGAAGAAGAGTCTCAGCTACTTTCATTGAAAAATTCCTAGCGAGTATGTGGGCTTCTCTTATCATTGCTGTTTATCAGCATGTCAAAAGTCGAATCTTCGGACTGCAAGTCTTGCCGGCCTTAGACATAATGCCCTTACTGCGTGTAGAGCTAACCCCAGGAAGATGGAGTGACAGTCTCTGGAGGATTAGGTGGTCTCCTCCAATGTGGCTTGATGGGCTCCTGAACTCTTTCCTGTAACCATGCAGAGAGTCTACACTGCCAGCGATCCTGTGCCTCAACTCTGTAGATGTAGAAAGTCAAAATATTCAAAATATTCTGAAACAGTTTTCATTGAAAGGAAAGAGAAAGGCAGTTAGGTGCCATGCTCCGTTCAAGAGAACTAGTAGATGGCTCACAAGAACACTCTGTCGCCACTGTCTGTGCTTCTGTCACAACAAATATCCTGATCCTTCCATTTTAAGGGTGCAGGGCCATTTTCCTCCCTTTCTTACTGGTAGTTCTCAAGATAACTGTATGATATGCTGGGAAGGCAATATCCTGATAATCAGGTGACATTGGTCAGAACAGCCCAGGCTCTGTTAGAGTCCCTGCTCGAAACAGAATGGCCTTTAATGCTTGTGTCTAGCAAACCACATCGTGGGCTGCTTTCTAGGGTCCCTCAGTTGTAGTGCAAGTGAAGTGTTTACATCAAAACTCCATCCATCTGCTCTGGGTAGCCTTCCTGATCTTGTGGTAGTGTTTCATATTGAATCCTAGACTTCTGTTGTCTTTTGTTTGCTGTTTGTAAATAATAAATTCACTTCATGGAATTTATGTATGAATGTGTTTGGTCTCATTGTACTCAGAAAAGTTGGTAGCCATTGCACAGTGAACCTGCATCATAATTGGTGAAAACACCTATGCCCCCCTTGTGCCACAGCAAGGAGGTTCATTCAGCCAAACATCAACTTCATGTGCGTAAAACCCTGTAGCACAATTATTACCATGTGGGAGGCCTTTAACAATGGTGATGCTGATTTGAAGAACTCTGAAGGAAGAAATTTACACAAATGGGTTGGGTACATGGGAGTCCCTCCTAACTTAAAGCAACCCTTACTCCCCTCTGCCTAAAAAGAGTGGAGAGGTCAGGCACGGTGGCTCAGGCCTGTAATCCGAGCACTCTGGGAGGCCGAGGTGGGCAGATCACAAGGTCAGGGGTTCAAGACCAGCCTGACCAACATGGGGAAGTCACATCTCTACTAAAACTACAAAAATTAGCCGGACATGGTGGTGGGCACCTGTAATCCCAGCCACTTGGGAGGCTGATGCAGGAGAATTGCTTGAACCTGGGAGGCGAAGGTTGAAGTGAGTCAAGACCATGCCACTGCACTCCAGCCTGGGTGACAGGGCAAGACTCCGTCTCAGGGGGAAAAAAAAAAGTGGATAAGAACTGAAACAGGTTTAAAATTTCACCTAATTGGAAATGCAAAGTTTACAAAAATAATATTTAAAATAAAATGCTAAATGAGGGCTCATTGAATTTTATGCCTTCACAAAGTAGGTTGTGAATTGCCTTCCACATTTGTTGAAAGCCACCAAAGTTCGGCAGCCTCCGTGTCTGAAATTCACATGTGGCTCAAATAAGAATTGTATCTAGGGATACCCCAAAGTTTAAATATAGTATCCCCTGCAATATTATGAGGAATTACTGTACATAAAACAAGTTGTCTTCCTTTAAATCTGAAAATAATATTATCTTGCCTACATTCTCCAAAACGCATCGCTCTGCAGTATCCTATAGTGGACATAGGTTTCCAGACCAATGAGCACTAAAAGTAAGTGTGTGCGACTCACCTATGTTCTTATCAAAATGGAAATCCCCGAATCCCACCAGTTAGAATAACATGACAGAATGTCAGATTTTTGGAATATACAGGTTTTCTGTAAGGTTATTAGGTATTGATTTCATTTTTAAAATAGATATCAATATATTTAGATTACCTATTTCTCCTATGTTTTAGTATTAATTGATTGTGTCTTTTAATTCATCCAGTTGGTCTAAGTTACCAAGTTTATGGGTTATGGAGATTGTAATATTCTTTATTATTTTATCAACTATGGGCTCTCTAATATAAAGGACTCTTTTAATTCTTCTATTATTAGGTTGGTGCCAAAGTAATTGTGGTTTTGGACTGTGAATTTTAAATTTTTATAATTAGGCTGCAACACATCTTTATTAATCAAAATAGAACCCATTACAATGGACTGGGCACAGTGGCTCACACTTATAATCTCAGCACTTTGGGAGGCTGAGGCGGGTGAATCAGGAGGTCAGGAGTTTGAGACCAGCCTGACCAACATGGTGAGATCCCATCTCTACTAAAAATACAAAAAGTAGCCGAGTGTGGTATCATGTGCCTGTAATCCCAGCTACTCAAGAAGCTGAGGCAGGAGAATCTCTTGAACCCAGGAGGCAGAGGTTGCAGTGAGTCGAGATTGTACCTTTGCACTCTGGCCTGGGCGACAGAGTGAGACTCGGTCTTAAAAAACAAAAGGAAACCATTACATTGAACACATTTTTGCCAATGAGAAATAAATCTGTTTATTCCATGCTTTCAGGGTTCGATGAATTCTTGGAAAGCATTTTCTGCATTCTGCTGGTTGTGTAAGTGTTTTCTCTGCAAAAAGTTGTCAAGATGCTTAAAGAAGTGGTAGTTGGTTGGTGAGAGGTCAGATGAATATGGCAGATGAGACAAAACTTCATAGCCCAGTTTATTCAACTTTTGAAGCCCTGGTTGTAGGACATGTAGTCATGCATTGTGGAGAACTGGGCCCTTCATGATGACCAGTGCCGGTTCCAGGTGCTGCAGTTTTCCATGCGTCTCATCGATTAACTTGGCATACTTCTCAGATGTAATGATTTCACCAGGATTCAAAAACTGTAGTGGATCAGAAGACCGGCAGCTGACCACCAAACAGTGATCATGACCTTTTTTTGGTACAAGTTTGACTTTGGGAAGTGGTTTGGAGCTTCTTCTCTGTCCAACCAATGAGCTGGCTATTGTATGAAATCCACTTTTCGTGGCATGTCACAATCTGATCAAGAAATGGTTCAATGTTGTTTCATAGAATAAGAGAAGATGACACTTCAAAAGGATGCTTTTTAAAATATTTGGTCAGCTCATGAGGCACCCACTTATCAAGATTTTTCAGCTTTCCAATTGGCTTCAAATGCTGGATGACCATAGAATGGTCGACATTCAGTTCTTCGCCAACTTCTCGTGTATCTGTAAGAGAATCGAATTCAGTGGTTGCTCTCAATTGGTCGTTATCAACTTCTGGCCCAGAGCCTGGGGCTGAGGCTGCCATGACCACCCTGTTCTCTACCTTCTGTTGCGCTTAGGCCCAGAGCCTGGGGCTGAGGCTACCATGACCACCCTGTTCTCTTCCCTCTGGCGTCCCCAGGAAGCTCCCAGGACTGAACGATCACCACAAAATACAGTGGCCAGGATGGGAGGGCTGGAGGTCAACTACCCCCCACAACTGCCACCACAACCAAGACCCCATGGAGGTTGGCCCTGAGCTGTGGGTCCCTGTGGGATGCAGGCTCCCACGGAAACTTCAGGGGATGAGCATGGATCCTCCTGGCTGACACAGCCTAGTGGGCACTCGGTATGTGGGGCCTGTGTAGGTAGGTTGGACAGCACTGGGCCTAGCCAGGGAGCCGGGGACTGGTGTGGCCAAAGTGAGCAAAAATATGTTGCCAGAACCAAAACTACAGTGCAACCAGCCCAGCTGGTAGGGAGAAGGAGGTCTGCCTAGCAGGACCATCCACCCCTGTCCTGGCCCCAAGTCCAGACTGCCTGCCTGTACTGGACATTGCCTGGTCCAGGATGCCTGGGCATGATGGTCAGGTCGTGCGTCCCTGGGTTCCAGGCCTTGGTGGTCCCTTGGGAGCTGAGCATCCTCTAGGCAGAAGGAGGACCCGCGGTCCACTGTTTGCATTGGCCCCTGGGGGTATGACCCCACCCCAGCTTCTCAGTGCACACGCGGACGTGGCCAGGGCTCCTCACCTGCTCTTTGGCTCCAGCTCTGAACAGCTCACTGGGTGACTCTGACAGCTTCCTCCCCAAAGCTTGGGTCCTCATCTGTGGGAATGGGGTGTCCAAGGCCCCCTGCAGGCAGGAACCCACCCCCAGCTCCTCTGGTGGGCCCTCCTGGGCTTTCTTACCTACTGGCTTGTGAGACCCGGTTGGCCAAACTTTGTGTCCTATTTTTATTTTGGCCTTTTTCTTAGTGTGTGTTTTCTGTAACTACTGCTGTGTAGATCTTCTATTTCAGTTTTTGGTAGAGAATCTTGCCCACTGAGAGGCCCCCCACCCCAGAGAGCCTCCACTTCGTGCCCCCACCCCCTGGGCTGGTCCTGCCTGTGCTCCGCTTGGTGTGAATGTTAAGTGTGATCGATCCACATGGCTGCTTGACCCTGCATCTCCTTCCTTCTTGTTGCTGAGGCCGGTTCTGTTCTCTCTTTCTCCACCTGAACTGTGCTTGAAGCCAAGATGAAGGATGAGAAGTGGTTGCTACGAAGGACCCTCCTGCAGCGAATCTGCTGTGAGGAGGCTGCGCTGGCCCAGCCTGTCATTTCCTTCTCTAAGCTCATTCCAGAGGTTTTCAAGGGGCGGCCTGTCCCCGCTACTCTTGTGGCTCATGAATCAAGAACGGATTTTACGTTTCCAAATGGTTGAACAAATAAAAAAATAACACTTCATGACACTGAGAAGTTTCCATGTCCATAAGTAAAGTTTTATGGGGGTGCAGTCATGCCCATCTCTTCACAGGCCACCTGCAGAAGGCTGCTGTGGTGTAGCCATGGCAGAGTTGCATCCTTGAGACAAAGATCAGTTGGCAAAGCTGAAAATGCTGACTCCTGGCTCTTTAGGGAAACGGTTTCCAGTCCCTGGTTTAAGGGCTGCGTGGCAGAACCCCAGGATCTTGGTCAGCTTGTTCCTCACTCAGGGCCTGCTGTGGCCTTCGCTAGTATGTCTGCAAAGTCTGCGTGCTATGGTGTCTCTCATGGGGACGTTGAGCTCTGTCGTGCTAGATTTCAGGGTATCTGCCTCATGGTCATCTGTCTCACCAACAGAGACCCTGTGGCCAGATTCAAACTAGCAGGAACAGTTGGTCTTTGGCAGCAGGGATATCTTCAAGCTGAGCCGCCACCCACCCTGAGGTCGTCCCATGACACCCACTGTCTCGGTCAAGGTTGGGGCAGGGCTGGTGTCCTGAACTGCCCTGCGATGTGGATCGTAATAGCCAGCGGGGAGAGGGGGTTGCTATTACTCCCCATATCATGGGGAGTGCCTCACCCCCTGCGACGTGGATCGTAATAGCCAATCACTCCCCCTTGCAATGTGTGTCCATTATTAGCAGTCTCTTTTGTTCAGGATATGAGGAACGATTTCACAGGTTGTGTGTAAACAGCCTGCGACAGAAGAACGAATACCATTCTCTGCACCTCCGGATATTAGCAACCATATCGCACAATGGGTGTACACTTTTTGGGAGATTTGGGATAATGTCATCCTGTGTTTCCCTGAATATTCGAAGGAATATCACAGGCTGGCTGTACAGCCACTACTCTCTTGGCAGGAACATCATACTTTACCTACTGGAAATTAGGAGCAATATTACAGACTGGGTGTAAAGCCACTGTCATACTGGAAGTAATATCATGCTCTCCCCCACAAGTTATGAGGAACAATATCACAGGGGTGTGTACCTTCTCCGGTAATGGGAGTAGTATCATCATCTCTTCCTTTAGATGACAGGAACAATATCACAGGGTGGGTGTACAACCCGTGTGTTTTTGGAAGCAATTTCATTCTCTTCTTCTAGGTTTTATGACTCATATCACAGGTGGGGTGTACATCCCTTGTTATATTGGATGGAATCTCATCCTCTTTCAACCTGTATCTTTAGAACAATATCCCATGGGGGCTGTCCATCCCTTCAATATTGGTACTAATACCATCTTCTCCTTTCCTGGATATGAGAAACAATATCACAGGAGGATGTACGCCCCTTGCAATATTGGTAGTAATATCACCTCTCCCCTGTGGTTATTAAGGACAACATCCCAGGGTGGCTGTACGGTTCCTACTTTATTGGGAGTAATATCATCCACTCACCCCCTGGATATCAGGAACCATATCAGAGAAGAGGTGTCCACCACCTTCGATATTGTCAGCCATATCATCTTCTTCCCGCGTGGATATTAGGAACGATACCCCGGGATTGCGGGCGGTGTACACCCACTGTGATATCGAAAGTAAAATCAGCCTCTTTCCCGCTAGATATTAGGAACTATATCACAGGTGTGTGTGCACCTTCTGGGATATTGGTAGTACTCTCAGCCTCCACCTCGCTGCATATTAGGAACAATATATGGGAGGCAGGGTGGTTACACCCCCTGCAATATTGAGAGCAATATTCTTCTCTTTCCCCTGTACATTAGGAACCACATCACAGGGGTCTGTATGCCTTCTGCGATATTGGGATTAATGTTATCCTCTCCCTCACTGAATGTCAAAAACAATATCACAAAAGGGTGTACACCCCCTGCGATATGGCCAGTAACATCATCGTATCTACCTTTGGATACTAGGAACAACATCACAGAGGGTGTCTACACTCCCCTGCGATATTGGGCATAATGTTATCGTCTCTTCCCCTGGATATTAGGAATGATATCCCTGGTGGTGGGAGGTGGAGCACATTAAGAACAACATCACTGGGTGGGTGTACACCCCCTGCGATATTGGGTGTAGCATCATCCTCTCTTCCCTAGGATATTAAGAACAATAACACAGGAGGGGTGTACAGTCCCAGCCCCTGCGTTATTGGGAGTAACAGCATCTTCTCCCCCTCTCAATATAAGGAACAAAATCCCAAGGTGGGTGTACATCCCCTGGGATATTGGGCGTAATGTCATTGTCTCCCAAAGTGGATATTGGGCATAGTGTCACAGGGGGGTGTACGCATTCTTCGATATTGGGAGTAATATCATCCTCTCCCCTCAGGATCGTAGGCAAAATATTGAAGGGGTTTTACAACTCGTGCGATATGGGCAGCAATATCATCCTCTCCCCACCTAGATGTCAGGAACTATATTACAGGCAGTTGTACACTTCTTGCGATATTGGGAGTCATATCATCCTCTCCCACTCAGGATATAAGGAACAAGATGACCGAAGGGATGGACACCCACTGTGATAGTTTCAATAATGTCATCCTCTACCCCTTGGCTATTAGGAATAACATCATAGAGGGGTATTCACTTCCTTCGATATTGGGAGTAATATCATTCTCTCTCAGCTGGATATCAGGAATAAGTCTATTAATTATTAATATTAATACATATAGTAAAAACTAATAGCAATCATTGATATTAATAATCACAATAAAGATAGTATAAATTAATACTGGTAAAAAATGTTAACGATTAGTATAACAGTTAATCATAATATCATTATTAACAATAAAATAATGATATTAGCAATTAATGTTACTTAAATCAATACTAAGCAATGTTGGTAATAAAATAACAATTAATATTAAGAACTAATAATATTGTTAAATGACATTAATATTACTAATTATTTTCAAGCGTGCATAATCATATATTTAAAATGAGTATCCATAATTAATAATGGTAGCCTATTAATTAATAGTGCCATTGATAATTATTGAAATTGACATAGATGTTTAATAATTAATCATATTATTACTCCTAATACCGCAGGGGCTGTACACCTACCTGGGATGTTGTTCCTAATATCCAGGGACGGAGAGCATGATTTTAGTTTTAATATCGCAGTAGGTGTGCACTCACCCTGTGCCACTGATGCTAATATCTAGGTGGTAGAGTATGACATGACTTGCAACATAGCAATGAATGGAAAGCCACCCAGTGATATTGCTCTTAATATTCACGGAAGAAGCATATGATATTACTCCCAATATCGCAGGAAGGGTACAGCTCTTCTGTGATATGTTTCCTAGTATCCAGAGGGGGAGAGGATGATAATAATTCCAGTATCGCCGGCTGTGTTCACCCGCCCTGTGATATTGTTATTAATATCCTGGAAGGGAGAGGATGATATGACTCCCCATAGAGCAGGAGGCGTACACACAGCCTGGGATATTGTTTCTAATATCCATGGAGAGGAGAGGCTGATATTACTTCCAATATGGCAGGGGGTGTACATCCACCCTGTGATATTCTTCTTAATATTCCAAGGCCGAGAGATTGATATTACTCCCAGTATCGCAGACACTGTACACTCCCGTGTGATACTCTTCCTGATATCTGAAAGGGGAGAAGATGGCATTCATCCCCATATCGCAGGAGGTGAACACCCACTCTGTGTTATCTTTCCTAATATGCAGGGGGAGAGAGGATAATATTATTCCCAATATTGTAGAAGATGTACACATGTCTCTCCATGATATTGTCCTTAATAATCCAAGGCACAGAAGATGATGTTACTCCCAATATCACAGAAAGTGTACACCCCCCAGTGATGTTGTTCCCATGATCCAGGAGGGAAGAGGATGATATTACATTCAATATCACAGGGGGTGTACACGCCCCTGGAGATACTGTTCCTAATTTCCACCCGGGAGAGGATGATACTACTCCCAATATCACAGGGATTAAAACCATGGGGGTGTACAGTGTCTGCGATACTAGGAGTAATATCAACCTCTCGGCCTTGGAATATAAAGAAGAATATCACAGGGTGGATGTACACCCCCTGCCATGTTGGGAGTAATATCCTCTCCCTTCCAAGACATTAATAACAATGTCACAGGGCCGGTGAACACAGCCTGTGACACTGGAATTATTATCATCCTCTCCCCCTCCAGATATTAGGAATCATAACACAGAAGAGCTCTACCCTCCCTGCAATATTGGGATTAATATCATATGCACCTTCCGTGAATTTTAGAAACTATATCACTGGGTAGCTACCTATTAATTGCTATATTGGGAGTCATATCATACTCTACTACACTGGATATTAGGATCTGTGTCACAGGATGAGTGTACACTTATTGTGATATTAAAACTAAAAGCATGCTCTCCCTCCCTGGATATTAGGAATGACATCACAGGTAGCTGTACACACACTGCAGAATTAGGAATAATAATATGATTAATTATTACACATCAATGACTGATTTTAACAATTATCGATGACACTAATAATTAATAGGATACCATTATTAATTATGAATAATTATTTTAAATATATTTTTATGCAAGCTTAAAATTAATTATTAATATTCATGTCATTTAGCAATGCTAGTCATAATATTAATCATTATTTTATAACCAACATCACTTAGTATTGACTTAAGTAACATTAATTGCTGATATGATTATTTAATTACTAATAGTGATATTGCTATTATTAATACTAATCATTAACATTTTTAACCAGTATTAATTTTTATTATCTTTATTGTGATTATTATTATCGATGATTACTATTAATTTATATTATATTTAATAATAATAATAAACAACAGACTTGTTCCTGATATCAAGCTGGGGGAGGACGATGTCAGGTGGCGAAGCTTCGTGCAGGTTCCCCATGACAGGGGAAATAGCGATGGAATCCAAATGTTGGTCCTTACTTGGGAAGCCTAGAAGGCCACTGGGAGGATGGGAAGATTGGCACATGAGGGAAGGTGCAGAGGTGGAAAGGGCACAAGAGTTCCATTTATTTACCACAAAACACAGAACAGGACTGGGCCAGAGACTGGATTCTTCCTGTCTCCTGGGGAAAACCTGAGAAAAAGTGCATGGCCTGAACTTTTTCTCTTCTGTAGGCAACAAGACCTGCAGAGGAAGGCTCTCGTCCAGACCTTTTCTGGGAAACCTCTGGAGAAGCCGCTGCCAAATCGAAAAGAATCCATGGAATCTTGGATTTATCTGAAGGTGGGTGTCACCCTGGGCCCCTGGTCTTTGCTTCGCTAGGTCAATCTGGTTGATTTACTTTCAGGTTCCTGTGTGTGTGAGGGGATCGGGGAACCCCTCTTCCCCGTCTTCTTGGGGTCAGGGACTCCACGATCCTTCCAGGTCCATTTGATTCCAGGTGAAGGCATCTGAAGATGCCATATTTCCTGTTGCTTTCTTTCTGCGCAATGATGGCAAGCATGCCAACAACATCTTCCTAGCGGTCTGAGGAAATTAGTCCCTCAGAGGCCCCAAACATGGAGGAGGCTAACCCCAGGAACATGCATGTTTTCAGAAAAGATGTCCTGGGAACCCTTGAGCCACCAACCAACCTACATTCAGAAGGGCATTAGTCCGTCCCACTTCACGGAAGGCTGAGTGGAGGCGCTTTGATCCAGTTAATGCCCAAGACACAGTCTTTAGAAAAATGGTATTCTTAGATCACAGCTCGAGATTGCATCTTTCATGGGTCTTGTCCCGATCAGCACTCACGTTGAGGATCTGTCCCTACTTCCAAGGACCGCCTGTCCATACCGTATTAAGAATTTCCTGCTGTGTGCACCTTGTCTTCAGATGTGGTTGATTTCCATGTTGGCTCCATGCTGAAGAACTTCTAACGTGTGTGGTCTCCTTTCTTTCAGGCTGCAACCAGGCCAATGCCGTTCCACACAATCAATAAGAGGCCACGTGTGGACCCTGCCCTCACTGATGGTTCAGCTACCAAAATGTCTGACAAGGTATCCGTCTTGGCTTCACTGTCTCCCCTCAGAAAAGCCAGTCCGAGCTCCTCGTCAAGTCTCCGACCAAAGGAACGACAGACAGGGGCTGTGGCCGACATCCCTCAGCCTGGAGTCAGGCAGCAGGGCCCGGAGCCTCTGGTCGTGGTGAAGCCCACACACAGCAGCCCTCAGGGTGGCCGTTGAGAAGTTCCCCAGGCTGCCACCAAGCCCCACGGCCTGATCCGGGTCATCAGCCCCCAAGCACAAGACAAACGTCCTGCGGTGACCTCACAGCCCTGCCCACCAGCCGACACACACAGCTTGGGCCTCGGCTCCAATCTCAGTTTCAGGCCAGGAGCCAAGAGACCTGCCCAGGCTCCGACTCAGGCTTGCCTGAACTTCCCCAAGAAACCGAGAATGGGTCCCTTCCAGATGCCCGAAAATGCCATCCAGGGAGGTGAGCTGGGGGCCCCGGAGACTCTCCAACCTCTGCCAGCTGCAATAGAACTCAAGTCCGTCGCCCCAGATGAGCAGGAGGACATCCGCCCAGGTGCCCAGCAGCGACCGGCAGCCTCCGCACAGCAGACCTTGCCTGCCTACTGCCCAGGCCTGCACCATGTCCCATCACCCAGCGGCCAGCCACGATGGGGCCCAGCCTCTCAGAATGCTCTTCCGGAGACTGGAAAACCGATGTTGGAGCTCCAGCCTCCTGACAGCTCCCTCGTTTCCCCTCTCCTGAGAAGCCGGGAGCCTTCCTCGCTCGCAGCCCTCAAGTCTCAGAGAAGTCTGAGGCTCCCTGTGTTCCTGTCCCCCTGAGTGTCCTCTATGAGGACCTTCACATTTCCTCCTCCTCAGAGGAGAGCGATTGTGACCTGGAGTGAGACTGCAAGTGGCAGGGGCTCCGTGGCTTCCCGCTCCCGTGACTTGGAGGGGACTGCGGAACTGAGGAGCATGGAGCAGAGAGCAGACTGTGTGTGGTGACTCCCAAGCTCCCCAGCTCTGGTGCTTCCGTGGATGTGGGAGCCCAGGCCAGGCGGGGACCACATGCAGAGACTCTGCCTCATTGAATTCTGGTGGGGGACATTGTAGTTCGCAGGGCTCTCCGGAAACCCACCACCAGAAGCTTCTGTGCCAGCGATTCGTTGCCTCAGAAACTGGGTGACGTGCAGGAGTCAGACTTCCGCTGTGATGTCAGCAGGAAACTGGGGAATTACTGTGTGTTTGCTCTCTAGATGACTGAATCAGGGAACAGTTAGGGAACCCTGAGAGATGCAGGCCTTCAGCTGTGCCCCGCCCTGACAGCAGTGTTGTGGACGCTGTGAAGCGTTCTGCGCAAAGCGTTCTTGTGGTGTTTCCTCAGCCTGCAAAATTGGGCTCTGGAATCCCATTGGAAATAGGTGTGTTTAATTGGTTTTGAAGTGAATAAAGTTCTCAAAAAGAGGACATACTCTCTTTTGACTTTCATTCCGTGTTTGTGTGGAACTGATTTTCCAAGGGCTTGAAAATTTCTTGAGTTGTTAGCAATTCAAGTCATTATGTCTCCGAAACAGAGTTGATTGAGGGGACCGCAGGACTTGGCAGGACCTTTGACTTCTTAAACATCCACAGGGGCAAGAGAACCTCAGCCCCACTCTACCAACACGCACCTAGTCAAATTCCGCCAAGTGAATCTCACGCACGCTAACACGTGGGGAGCTTTGCTTGCACCACGAGTCCCCATTTGGCTCACCGCCATGCCACGAGTAGAGTTCAAACTGTGACGGTCCCCATGAAGTGGTTTCCGGATGTGCGTATGAAGGAGGCACACTTTCATTCGCCAGGTAGAACCCGGTAAAGCTGAAGTAAACTCCCAGATTTGGGATGTACTTCAGAGGTAGAATATTCATCCCGTCTTCTTTCCGGATGCCTGAGCACGGGGCCTTTCCATGCTTCTCCCCCTGATCCTAAGAGTAGCTGAGGTCCAGACTCACTGAAAGCTCTAGGCAAAGGTATCCCATCATGCACAGGCTCTCTCCGTTCTCTGACCTGGGAACAATTCTGACCAGGATTTCACATCTAGGAGGCCTTGGAACTGAGCGGGATTGTCTGAGCGACGCCAAATGGCTGTTCCCTTTCCGCCCCCGTTGAGGGTCGTTACCTTGATTATCCAGATCACCTAGAAAGTATCAGTATCCAGAATCAACAAGATCAACTCTCTGCTCCTCTGACAGCAAAAGGAGCATGACCAAAATGAACCAAAGAGCGTGGCAGGAAACGGTGTGACCGGAAAGCTCAGAGAACAGCCACAGGGGGATGTAAGCAGGCGTTCGCACCTTAATCATGAA